>NW_009695065.1:0-45122 GCF_000703405.1 Apaloderma vittatum | reverse complement strand
TTGCTAACACATTCTTCAGTCCAGCACCACTCAGATAGTTTGCTCCCCACAGCAAGATTTCCTCGGGTGAGAACTGTGGGTGCCTCAACCGAGACCGGTACTCTGCAGTGACGCTACCCTATGCTGAATTACATTTTGCTCTACTGACTACTTTTCCACCTCCTTCCCTCATACTGCTGCAATAGCGCTAGTATGAATTTCATCTAAAGCAATTACTCTACCTTCAGTTTTCCTTTCATATCTGTAGTTGGCTTGGTTTTGATATTTCCGCACAGGGAAGCACAAATCTACCCTTTGCCACACATTATGATAATTAGATGCCACAGCCTGCTTCTTTGTAAATAAGCACATCCTGATAATATCCCAGGCACAAACACAGTAAAAAGAGTATGCACACATTTTAACAAAACCTGATCTTTCTTGTGCTGTTGTCTGTTCCAAACCACTTAGAATGAATGCCTTCAGAATTAATCCACTGGTGAACAGCCAGCCTCTTCCTCTGTGGAAGATGTTGTGTGACTGCATGTAGCTAGCACACTGAAGACTGAGACTTGTATCTGGAAGCTCCAGGCATTAGGTTATTAGAATTAAAACTAAGTTGGTGCATCCACACCTCTTTCCTTCATGACAACATTTCTCTGCCTCATTGTGGCCACCCTTGCTAACTTGCCATCTCACCATTCAGTGTCAGAGATTCTGTTTTCTAGCTTTTCACATTCTGACCATGGCTTGATATTGTTGATTCCTTCTGCAAAAGTTCCTTTACACAGTATGACTCTCACTCGGGCTGTCACTATCTTAAATCTTTGTTAGTACAAAATTGTTTTCATCTGCTTTGGCAAATCCCTCTTTTTGCATATATGTTCAGACTGCCATTGCAAAGTGCTGTTCTATGAGACATTAATTTTGATCGTATTACTCTTCTCTTGAAAGCTTTTCACTGTCTTCTTTTCTATTTTATCAGGCACAGGCCACTTGTCATCTATTCCAAGGATCTTAATATCTTCGCCTTTCCTTTTCAGTTCTGTTCACTGTCAAAATGACTTCTTGCAACTCTTTTCAGCCTATGGCATCACTAACATTTCCCACACAGTCCTCTGTAAACCTCTGCAAAGTTCCATCAAGATTGTCCTTCAGCCCCTCCTGCACAGTCTCTTTCTCTATGAATATAGCAAAGGCCTTGACGGCATTTAGCCTGCTGATGCTCTGGAGCTGATACCTCCAGTGCCTTGGCAGTACAGCTCTTTCTCTTACCTGACACGTTATCTGGTTTTCTGCGTGTAGCATGCAAACTGTCTGGGGAAAAGATTAGGTTTTTTGTTCTGTGCTTATATTCCCCAGCCTTGGTAGACCTAGTCCTCTCTTATGACTGGACTTCCTAACCCCTGTGGACTACTGTTGGACAGTCTTGGGGCTTTTTTTAAAGCAACATATAGATATGCTGACATAAGCCCAAACAAGAATACAACTCTATTGGTATTCTTCATGGAACAGTATAAGCAATGTAGGCATAAGTACTTGGGAATGCTGAAACTGAAGCTTTTATTATCGTTTAGTAGTCAAAACTGCAAAAAGTGGTTATTTAGAAAACCTGTAGGTCTCTCTGACTCATTTCCTCATCAGACACTAAGAGTGGAGATGGCAATAAACTGCTGTGAGAGGCATCAATATTATGACAACGAGGGCTAGAAAATACAATTTAGTATGCAAGACTATACAAGCAACACAGATGCCAAATCACATGGCAGGACTAAGATTTTTCAGTGGAATGACAAGACCTTCAGTAACCACATCATCATTCATCTTCACGAGTTGCCATGTCTAAGAAATCCTCCTCCTTGATTCCCCAGCACATGCATGGATTGATGCCCCCAGAGAATGGCATGTACTGCGAAGAAAGTATTTATAGAGGTATGACCTTGTCTTCTTTTGTGTTTTAGTTATTATTTTAGCTCCTAATCATTATCAATTCCCACTCCCATTGCTGGTGGGTTTTTTTTTGCAAAGAACATCAATTCCTTAAAGCAATGTTACAGATGCTTACAGCTTCTTTGCTGTTAAAATTAAATGTTAAGGCATTTTTTTTCACACTTGTGGTAAATTTAGGTTGCCAGGAACTAAATAAGTCTGTTTGATCATATATCCACCTCTTAAGGTTAATAAAATGCAATAACCTAATCAGTCAGATCAGTTTAAAAAACTGGATTAAGTGCTGTAACTAGAATATCAGCAGTAGGAGTTTCATCTTTATCATCTCTTTTAAATACCCTAGTTGAAAAAAGTGAAGACAATATATCTGAAAATAAATCCCTTCATCAGACATCAGTCTGGGAAGCTGACCTGATGTAGCTATAAGATTTAGGAAGACCTCTGATAAGACTGAACTTGTGAGTCATTGTTTTCACAGGGAGAGGTTCTACCATACATCCCGGCACAGAAATATAGAAATATACACTTTCTCTAGAGTATATAAAGCAATCAAGAAACTAAGGCTCTAACTGAGCAAATCCTCTGTTCTACTAAGCACATATTCAGATTATAGGCCTCTGTCTTTCTCATGTCATGTCATAATTAGTTACATGACAAGAAATGATATATAGCAATGGTTAAGGAAGATGAGATTTAGAGACCGTCATAGGAAATGATTAATAAAATCTTCTGCAGGGGTTACTCCTGGCAGTGTAATGGGAAGAAATGATTGGAATAAAATTCCATTTACAGCAGCAGCTCCAAGCCTTCTAATTACTCCTACTCTAATAGTGACGTTTACTAGGAAACTTAGCTAAATCACTGGAGAAAGAATTAAACCTATAGAGGTGGATTCAGAGCTTAGTTAGATACTAGAATATATACTCTTTACCCATATGCTTCTTGCCTGAGGCAGACCAGTCTCAAGCTTTTAGATCAACATAAGTCACAAGTTTGGAGCATGGCATTTCTTTTTTTTTTTTTTTTTTTTCAGTGTGAGTAAGTATTTCTATTTCCTTTCCATGGACAGTTGATAAAAAGTTGGGCACAGGGGTTGATGCAGGCCAAGTCATACCTGCAGTGAATCCAGGACACTGATAAAATGCAGACCTTCATGCAAGAATTCAGGATTTCTCCTAGATCATTAATTTAGGCATCCCTCTGAATGGATAAACACAGGCAGACTATGCTTGCTTGGTCTGATCCAGAGGAGCTATCTCAGTCTTTCTTGACTGTGGGCTATGAGCACAAGTGACTCTATGCATCTAGGCTGTGTTCAGTCTTGAACCCGGTTCAGAGCAACATACTTCGTTCCTTCTTCCTACTAGAAAATAGAAAATTCATGTCTCTGAATCTCAGACGGGGGGATAATGTGATAATTCATCACTTTCAGCATCAGTTTCTGACAACCGCTTAATCAGACAGGGCTAAATAGATTGCAAAATCAAGCAATATAAAGGCAGCAGATGTTTTGACTCTAAACAGATGTATTTTGATAGTCAAATAGTGAATGGCAACTGTCCATCCATCATTAATGCAGGAAAAAAGTTTGTTTCAGAGCACTACATCGTTTGCTGCCTTTTCAAAATGCTGTTGTGCAAATGCCACTTGCATTACGGTCATTCACAAGAAATGTCACTTCAGCCAAATGAGTTCATGGCTGAGGGTCTGTCATTTTCCTCCCAGTTTGCACAGTGCATCAGGCACTGTGATAAAGGGGAGCAGAAGGCAGACAAGCGAGGTAAGTGGGGAGATGGCTGCTGAGAAAGCTTGGCAAAAGAATTTTCTCTCAGCTTTAACCAAACTGACAAATGTTAAGAGAACTCCATTTGCATGAAAGCCATGATCAGCTTGCAAATAAAGTTTGGTGACTCACAAGATGCCTCTGTCCTTCTGAAACAGTATTTGTAGGCTGTGAAATACTACATTTTCAGTAGAGTGACATTTAGGGTACAATAGCCCAGGGACCTGTTTGCGTTTTAAAAAGCCTGCAATTTGCACCAGTCCAAGGACACCCAAAAATGGTTCTTTGACCACAGTTGCATCCTTTTTTGATGCTGTGACCTCCATTCATCTCCTCCAGTGCTTTCAAAGCCCTTTCAAATGAATTGGAACTCCCTGAAACTGCTGCACCATCCTCTGTGAGTCTGAAGTTCTGCTGAACAGGACACAAATGTGTAGATGTCAGCAAGATTACATCAGCCCTCCCTTTGCAACTACTGATAGCTGGACTGAGCCTGGTCCTGGCTTTACTGGGGAGCCCAATGCATAAGAGGGATTAGAGATGATTTGTAGCTACCCAAATGGAATTAGAGCTGAATGGAGTCAAAAGCTGGCTCAAGTCTTTTCCATCTCTCCGTAGCTTAACCAGAGTCCTTGTAAGAAATCTGAGAAAAGAGAGTGTGGACAAATTCAGCTTACAAGACTCACCAAGTCAGCAGATTGGCTAATCTCTTAGCCTGCCTTCAGTGTGAGAATTTTACTGCCTATGTTCGTTAAGCAGAGTTTCTGAGGTCATGCCAATCACATGCTATCCGGTCAAGCTTACAGAGTTCCCCTAGTAATGTAGGACATTACTAGATTTGTCCCTGCAATACTGTATTTCTATAAATAAACTCTACCTGGTGAATGGACTTTGGGGAGCCATTTAAGATCCTGCCATCAATTTTATTCAGCAAGAGCAGAAATTCAAATATATGTGACATTCAAATCCTTCTCCCGTCTCGCCTCTGCCTAGTGGCAACCATTACCCAAAATGGATTGGTGTCTACATGCAGAGAGCTGAATCATCCTGTAGGACTGTATAAAGGGGCACAGTGATGCTGCAACAGTGTTATCAACAGCCAGGATTACAATGGTCTTGTCCTTGTTTGAATCATCTGTTACACGAATAATTTGGGGGGCAGCATCTGACCCCAAAAAAGACTCAAAAATGAAGGTTAAATCTAGAAAGTTAATTGTGGCTTTTATTCTAATTAGTAAAAGCTACAAGCCACTGCAAGAAGTTTAGAGTGGTGAATTAGATGCTGGCTTTGCCATGAGTGTTCTCTGGGGAATCAGTACGGTAGCAGCCTAATAGATTTTATTCATTACCTGAGAAGAATTTATCCCAAGTGTGAGCATGATGGTATTTCACTGAATGCAGTCAGCTTCACTGATCAGAAAATGAGAGACCACAGTGGTTAAGAAATAACCTACAAGAATGAAAATTATGTAGGTGTTAATGATGTAGAGATAATAAGGACCATTTAGATTTCATAAGGACTGCATATTCTATTTATCACAGTGACTTTTAACTGTTCTCTTAGATGTAAAAACTTGTTTCACAACTGGCTTTAATTCTGAAAAGTTTGTTTTGTTTCTGTAGTAACTTTTCCTAATTTAAATTTAGAATCTAGCAGTATCTACAAGCTTAATTGAGTGAACTCTCCTGATCGTGAAATTGCCAGGGTGGATTCAGCGTATTTGAAAAATATGTAATCCAGTCCAACCTGCAGGACATGTACATTATTACGCAACAAATGAATAGTTCATTCAAAAATATTTTTCTCAATAAAATTATACCTTTTTAACAAAGGACATTATCTTAAGCCAACAAACACTACGTTTGGGGTTTATTATCATGTGGTATAGTTAAATTCTATCTGAAATATTTTAATAGTAGGTAAACCATCTATTTTTAATTTCCCAGAAGAGGGTGATTATATCTACTTTTACATTTGCTTTAAAATACCTTTAGTTTATTATAAAGCATGTGTACCTTCAAGTCAAAATCTAAAAAAAATGGTTAGTAAATGAATTTTGAAAGTTTTCCTGGCTGTAGATCACAAAACTACTTCATCCATGAGTAAAACAAATTATCTCAACAGCATCAGATACTACATTTTATTGTATTATTCAGTATGAACAGCAAAATTAATCAAGCACGATAATATAATAATCCTTACCATCACATATCTGTAACACTGCATCTTCACTGGAATGGCAGGTTTCAGGTAACCTTGAGCCATTTTCAAAACTACAGAAAGCTCCTCCAGCTTTTCATTTCTAAAGGAAAATGTGACAGTTATAAGCACAACCTTACATAAAAACCTCCAACAATTAAAATAGCTTTCCTAAGCATAAACATCAAGTGTCTTCAGGCCTTGCAGAATGAGATTCGAGTTACATTATAGTGGCAATTTGAGGTTCTTCATTCTAACCCTAGAAAGTCTAGTCACAGACATTACGGGTTCCAGTCTAAGTATTTCCTGTCTTGGGCATTTGAGTATTGTATGCTTTTTGGAAGAGAAACTTCAATAAGAAAACCCAACAAGAACCAAACAAAACGCAGAAGACTGATTTATGAAAGAAATTACTATTTCAAGAGGGTGTTGAGTTCAGAAATATTCTTTGCAGGACAAAGTCAATATAGAATATGGGACTACATAAGATTTATCAGAATACCACTTATTGAACCTTCATCCCTTTCCACTCAGACAGTTCCTTTTGCATATCTAGTTCAAGCATGCCATCTAACCAACTGTAATAGCATACCATGGGATTTGTTTCCCTCTTAAATCCATGGCAATTAAAAATAAAACAGTCACAACCAGCTGGAAGGATCCCCATCTTTCCTACTCGTCATCAAACCAGAAGGGACATGTGAAAAACCTTACCACAGGAGAGGCATCCATGCTCTTTGGTGTTTGAATTTCCCTTAACAAAGAGAAACTATCTCATCACTACAGAAAAAGAGAGGAATTCAACTGATTAGGCATGCAAATCTGCATTCGCCCAAGTATACTGTCTGTACTCCATTTACCACTGCACATCTCAAATTTACTGTGATGTGAATTGATTGACAAATTTTATTGAGAAACAGAGAGAGTCTCGGGGCTGTTCTATCAACACAGTGCTCCAGTTTTCCTCCAGGTTAACAGACATGGAGAAGATGAACAACTGTAAGCAAATCAGTAAGTAAATTCCTGTCTTCTTGTAGCTGACTGAAATGCTGTAATGGGAAGTGTAGAGTTTGGGGGTAGAGTTAAATGGTTATATAATGACCTCAGAGTTCTACAGCTATAGGTCTTCTGTAAGAGCTCAGGCAACAATAATTAATCATGGTCAAAGAGATATACAAGACTTTCTTTGTGAGACAGATACAGAAAATACCTTTGCCTACCTCAGCTCTTTCCTGCAGTCACACATTTATCATACTACCAATTTGTGCAAGTTATAAATAAATACAAATGTGTAGTGCTTCAGGACGTTCTGATCCTCAAAGTTCAACCTCTTCAAATGTTGTAATAATTTTGACATGTCCTGAAATAGTCACAAAGACTATATAGTACACCATGGTATTTCAATTAGCTCTGCTTCTTCTGCTGCAATCAGGTTAAGCACAACCATCCTGGAAAAATAAATACTGGGAGGACTGAACACATCCCTAAATCCAAGTGCAAGGATCTGCACTTGGGTCAGAGCAACCATCAGTATCAATACAGGCTGAGGGATGAAGAGAATGAGAGCAGCACTATGGAGAAAGACTTGGGGGTACTGGTGCATGAAGAACTGGATATATGCTGGTAGTTTTCACTCACAGCCTAGAAGCCAGTTGTATCCTGGGCTCCATCAAAAGTAGGTCGAACAGCAGGTCGAGGGAGGTGATTCTTCCCCTCTGCTCTGGTGAGACCCCACATGTAGTACTGTGTTCAGCTCTGTGGTCTCCAACACAAGAAAGACATGGACCTCTACACCCTCCAAAATGAGTCCAGAGAAGGGTCGCAGAAATTATCAGACAGATGGAACATCTCTCCTATGAAGAAAGGCTGAGAGAGTTGGCGTTGCTCAGCCTAGAAAAGAGAAGGCTCTGGGGACTTATGGTGTCCTTTCAGTACTTCAAGGAGTCCTATAAGAAGAACAGAGGGATTTTTTATTAGGGAGTGTAGAAATAAGGTAGAGGGTTATGGTTTTAAACTAAACAGACTAGATATAAGGAAGAAATTTTTCACGACGAGGGTGATGAAGCACTGGTTGCCCAGAGATGTGGTTGATATCCCATCCTTGGAAACATGAAAGGTCAAATTGCACGGGGCTCTCGGCAACCTGATCTAGTAGAAGATGTCCCTGCTCATTGCAAGGGGGTTGGACTAGATGACCTTTAAAGGTCCCTTCCAACTCAAGCTCTTTCATGATTCTAGGATAATCCTTGAAGATTGCTTTGATCCCAAAAGCAGCTGGAAAAACTAATGAGAGAAAATCCTTAAAGACTGTTACACATACAGAAACCACATCTTGCTCACAATGTCCCTACGAATCAGGTGTTTTGATGTGGGAGAATCTTCTCGGGACATACCCATGTCTGTGCCTTTTCCTCTGTACTTAGCTACCTGTGGAGTAAGCATCCTGGGCTTCTGGACTTCAGTCTGGGCCATGATGGCTCCTAATCCTTCATATATTTGTTCAGTGTCCTTGTAGATGTATGTGAGCAAACCTACTCCAGTCCCCACGTTGTCTCTTCCTCAGGACAGCACATGCTGCTGTGCATGGTCATCCATTCTGCACTGCAGTTCAGTGGTTTCCTAGGCCAAATTTTGTCCTCTTCTTCAGTATCTGCCTAAGTTCTCCCAGCACAAACAACACCAGAGCTGCCACTCACATTGGCTTTGTTTGGGCAATGTAGTGAGCAGCAAGGCAGCACGTTTGGCAGATGACTGCCCAAGCAATTACAATTACAGCCTAAGTGGGCAGCTGCTAGGCTCCCAGGTCTCTCAGCCCTGCATCCTTTGCATAAAACACACACTCTACCTCACTGCTTTACACACTAAGTGGCTTTGAAGCTCATTATGCACTTGACACACATGCACACTCGTTAGTTTGTCTCCTGACCATGTACTTCATGTGAACATCCTTGCTGTATTAGGAGCTGTTGTGGCTTGTAGCGACATTGTGGTTGTAACTGGGGAATACGTGAGCACCTTCAGTGAAGACATGTACGCCCGCACTGCTATAGCCTATTCCAGCATTTTGGATCCTTTTCTCCACCTGTCTGTCCCTGAAAGCCTTCTGTCAGTAAAGCCATCTTCATGCTTATAACACTATTAGCATGGCAAAATTGTCTAAACAGGAAAACAGAGAAAGGTAATTTAAAGTATGATACAGAAGTATGAGATCATTTGGTCTTTCCATTTTGCTGCAGTGTTTGGCAATAATACATTTGATATAATTCTTCATACAAAATTTTAGCAAAGCCCCCTCCCCTACTGCAAGATACTTAACAAGTGTTTTGATACTGATTCACCACACCAAGGAAGAAATATTTATCACTTGTCTTTTTGGTAGGGGAAAATTAGCTGGGCTTGGGGTCTGCAGGTCTTTCTTTTTAGACAAATTATAGGATCTCTTTGGCTCTGGAAACAACAATGGTGGAAACCTCATTACATGCCTCCCATTTAATTTCTCGGTTAATACTTTGACGTCTTCACTTACATTTACGTCATACTCATGGAGCCTCAGGCATAAAGTAAAGTGTAAACCCCAAACCCTTCCCTCCTTCCACATTCAATGACTAGAATTGCTCGATGTTCCAACAGACCTGGCCAGGAGTAATTGCTTTAGGTACCTGCCCCTAAATCTGGCTCTCTTGCTGTCTCTTAATTTCTATTTTGTGTCTTCCTGGCTTTTTGCCTTTCTTACAGACAGCATGTTAAAAGCAGTGGCAGGAAGTGCACTGGCTGCAACTGAACCAAAATGTCACCTGTCATCTCCTTACTTCTTGTGGTTCCCCACTTGTCAGTGCTCCCAGAAAGCCACTACAGCTACGAATTCAACAATTAATGTTTTGTGTTTCAGAAACAACTACGAGCAGTTGGTGAGTAAATTCTTTATTCTCAGTCCTGCCTAATAAGCTGCAGCAAAACATCTCCCAGGAACTCTTCTGAAGTTTGATCATGGCTTATAAGCATTTCTGGCAGGAAGAAGGCACCTATGAAGATATTAAATGCTCAAGGTGCTCCTACTTTGTGATTACTGATTAAACAATGTGTATCCTCAGTGGTCACACAGTTGCAGGCAGCATTTTTGGCAGTTCTCCTAGTGTTGTCTAACTGCCACCTGTCACATCAACATGTCAGCTACTATGCCTCATGTTCCCTATCGAGAAAGGCTGATTCAGTGGGTTAGAACAAATATGTGAAGGGACGAGTTTTCGGTTTGTTCACAAGAGACTTTGATCCTGTGGCTTTAGGCATTTTGGGGAAGAGGGGAGCAGAGCCTTGCATTACCCAAGAGAATTAGGTATTTTTCCAAAGGAGAATAGTAAGAGTAGGAAAGTTTGTTATCTTAATACCAAAACAACATAGGAGTCTTTTGGTCATGGATACATGACCATACAAACATGAATACAGTGAGGAGGGAATCAATTCAAATGAATTTCTTCTGAACCTTTTTATTTAACTCATTCCCTAACCCTGTTTTGACGTCCTTAGACTGGCTGTCTTCAAAATTAATTTTCTGTAATGGTGCTATAAATCTCCCATCTAGCTATGGAACCGGGAGTCGGTCTTTGTCCAGCTTTTACCCAGCTCTGCAGACATAGCCAGAGTGAGCTGGACTTTGAGGCTAATTGCTCCACATTTTTGACAGTAACAGGCTTGGGGAGCTGAAGATTGAGGAGACAGCGGAGAAGAAATAGAGGAAGTTGTAGAGACAAAAGCACTGAGAAAGAGCGCTTCACATTGTACTTATGAAAGTGCCTGGCACTTTGCATTCTAAAATGCTACTAGTGAATTGGAACAGGTCGTGGATTGATCTTGTCAGCCGCAATGAAAAATGTCAGAAAACTGTGTTTCAGTCCAGTGTAGAATGGAGAGACCAGGAGAGTTTTCTGCCTTTCACAGAAGTCAGCCAGTATGAGAATAAAGTCCAATTAATCATAACCTCTCCACAGATTTTGGAGGAAAAAAAACCAAAACATGTTCCAGAATTCAAATTGTTTCTAAACCTCACAGGAATCTATGATTGAACCTGGAGTATAACTGAGGGAGGAGAGCTTAGGGTCATAGTTACTTGAAGAAAAAAGCACGGGGGCAAAAACTTGCTTGAAATGAGCTCTGCAGAGCAAATTTCTCTGTATGTCAGTGTTCTGCAAGCCCTCAGAGGTAGACTTTCACAGGGTCTCTGCTGCACCTCCAGCCACTTGTGAAGCTTTGTGGTAGCATTGACCATCTGAAGAGCCTGTCTCAGGCAGTTGGCTTCTGCCAGAACTGACACAGAAACTTCTGTGGCTCTCCGTGTGCTCCAGAGACTACACAGAGTTATGAAAGATTTTGCTCAGTTCTCATATGTTGTGAGGAAACCAGGAGTTAGTACAGATCTGTAAACATGCTCAAAGTGAGCAATTACTTCTGGCATGTGACTGATAGGATCAATACATACACATTCTGAATAGTCTTTGTCCCCTCTGCTTAGTGCACACGGGAGATTATTTTTAGCAGTGCAAGTTGTCTGCCAAGGTAGATTTTTCTACCTGTGCTAAAGTTACTTTAGCCTAGGAAAGGCCAAGAGAGAGGCATCTGGTGGAAGAGTACAGATAGAGAGTAAGCTTGCTTTTAAAGAGAGAAAAAGTTTGGACCGAGCTTGTAAAGCCAAAAGCTAGGTTAATTAAAATATTTCATCCTGTCATTCTGATGTTCATGGAAGCAAACCAAAATACTTAATAGTGCCCTTCAGGGTCAGACCATGCTTTGCTTCACTTCACTTATTGCTGCCTCTGCCAGTCATTGTTAGGTGCAAGTCTCCAGCTCATACGGTCATCAAGCTTATTAATCAAATTTCAGATGAAACCACGTCATCTTGGTCTGGGTCTCAAGATCTCCAGGTGCTTTCTGCTGAGGAATTAGTATGATTCTTTAAATTGACTGTCCATTTCTGGGCGTTTAGTGGAAACTCATCCTGTACTGTAATGCTGATAAGGTATTACCAAAAGAGGTACACTACAAGCTGTAAAAGATTAACTGTATTTCATATTAACAGAAAGCATTCTGGGCTAAAGTAGAAGTGCACTGAATGATGTAGGATGGAAGAAGAAAGTCATGAGACAAACTCTTCCAATGTCTATGGACTACCAGCAAGAAGACTACAGTATGGAGTTGCATTTGGTTTCTGTTGAGTCTGTAAAACTTAATCATTAATTTCCTCAAAGTCCTTAGAAAATCTTAAGAGCCATACATCAAAATGACAGAAGTTGAAGACTATGTTTGTTGTGACTCAACCCTGAAATCGCTACCATGGTCTCAACAACATGAGAAAAGAGCAGAAAAGCAAAAAAAGGAAGATTGACTTAAAAAAAATAATAAAAAATAATATCTATCATGTTTGAATAGAAGGCAAATATTTGACAAAAAGGCAGAAGCAATTCACAAACCGTTGCATACCACAGCTGCAGTGACATACTCAGGAGCTGAGGTTGTTCCTCCAGGTCTTCCTCCTCAGGTTCTCCAAACAGTTCTGCCTTTGCCACAATACCATGAGGTGGCTCCTCCTTGGGCAGGAGAGTGCTGGCCAGAGGTGATCACCCGCAGTATATTTGCTCAGATTTAACATGACCTCCAAGACATTCTTGCTCAGTAATAAGAAATACAGTGCAGCTGGATACTCTCAAGTAAATTACAGTGCTGAACAGTGTGACATAGCACATTGGTGAGCTGAAGTAGACTTAGTGCTCTTAACTCTCAGAGCTGAGTCTGGATTCAGTGTTGCGCCATTGCCAGAAAAACAGCCTCTAGGCAAAATCATTGGAAATGGATATATGCCAGTCAGGTTTTATTTCTCCAGGCTAAGGAGGACATTATGCTTCTCCTGGAACAATCTGAGGGAGTATGCAGGAAAAAGAGCTGACCTCCAACTGTCAAGTTAAAGAAGAGGTGAGAAACCCAAGAATAGATAACATCTCAAAAGGATAGATGCCATGTCCTTTGCTGCCTCTCTCTATTGAGCTTTAGGACTATTGTCTCATTCATGGAACAGATCTGTAACTAAATTAATCCTGAGTGCATACTCTGTCTGCCCTGAAATTCAAATGTGGCTCTACTTATATCTAAAAGACATAATTTCTTGCATGTTTCCGAGTTTCTGAGGCAACCAAAGGAAGCTAGACCTTTTCCTGGACCATCAGGATCATCATATAGCACCAGGAGTTGCAATCCTACAGCTCAGCTCTTCTTTGAAACCCTGCTTCAGCCTCATTTATCCACTTCTTTGCCTTCTCCTACTTCAAAAGTCATGTGAGAGCAGTACCTCAACAGGTGTACATCAGCAGGGTGCCAGAAGAGATTTTTGTAATGAAAGCAATGGGAATTGTAAGACTCTTTTTCCATTTGGTCCACAGCTCCTTCTGAAATGGCATAAAGTTTTTTCCTATTATTGTCCTCCTATTTTTTTTCTTTATTCACCCCTATCATAAATTAAACTGGACACTCATTTATTCCTCGGAATGTAATGGAGAAACAAGCAACAGGATAAGGAGTTACAGCTCCTTATATGTTTTCAAGCCTTCATGGGATTCGAAGGAACAAGAGCCCAGCTCTTCATCATTGGGAAGAATAACTGCCGGAGGAAGAGCAGACTCTTCTAAGGCTTTGTGAACACCACTAGAAACAAGAAATTAAATGTGAGCCTTTCCTCATGTCAGGCTAAGTCCTCTAGAGTTACTGTAGTTCTTCACTTCTTCTTGAAGTATTTCCTTTTTTCTTTTTTGTCTCAGCTGGCTGCTTAGACAGTCTAACAAACTTGGGTCAAGAGGTGAGTGAGGTGTGGGGAAAGGTCCTGCTGTCCTGTCTGCAAGGCAAGTTATTTCCTCTAATGGAGGGTAAATGTATTTGCCAGCTCACAAAACTCTTGAGCATAGTCCATTTTACTGAGTATTAGTGTAATACCCATTAAAATGCAGTATTGGTGTAATACTAGGCATTTTCCTAATTACTAGTGACTTTCAGAGGCCTTCAGCAGTGTGTAGTAATCAATGTGGCCAACTTTCCTAAGTTTATTACATTATTTGAGAGTTTGTTTTCTGAGAAAAAAACTATACACCCTTTTTTTTTTACCCTTTGTCCTTCAGAAAGCAAGGGCCTTAGAGCCCTCCATGTGTACATAGAAACTGATTTCAGGTCAGTCAGGGATATTAAGACAGATGAGAAAGTAGAGGTCTGAAGCCTGGGAGTAGTCACCAGAGCTGGGAAGAGGGTCTGAGACAGAAGGCCAATGACTCAGAGCAGGAGACAGGGTGTCTCAGAGTGAAGAGGAGGGTAGGGGTTTGGGGAGAGCAAGGAAATGAATGCCGAACCAGTGATGTTGCTGGTGTAGGGATGGGGAACAGAAGGTAGGATGAAGTGTTCAGCAAGCAGAGAGCAGGCTTGAGACTAAAACATGTTGGTAGTTTTAGGTTTGGGTCTGACATAGGAGGAGACAGAGATTTATATCCCCAAACTCTTTATGCAAAACTACTGTAAAAAATAATACTGTTTGCAGCGTTAATGATCTTAAAGATAAGCAGTGTCAGAAACAGGTGCAAAACAGTCTTTGCTGATATACATATATTAAATGTTGCCAGTGTCTCATGGAAAAGTAGAATCTGAACACGTAAAGTCTCTCTCATAAGGCACACACAGTAGAGCAGAACTGTTACCTCCCAATTACACAAGCAAAATTTGAGTTTTCCCAGCTCATGAATGCTTTTTTTTGGCAATGATAGTAGTGTTATTTTAGCTTCACGAATTCCATGTCAGTGCTGCAGTTAATGAGAGGCAGTATACACTGAGCTGCATAACGACATCTATTTTTACTGTTAGAGTTTGGAGCATTAATGCCCTTTAAACTGTTTATAGATTTTGCTTGAACTGGGTGTTTATTACTCAATCTTTCATATGTTCGAATTTAACCTCTACAAAGTCTATATACAGAGTTTCTGTGTGTATGTAGGTAGGTATAATGAAATATTGTTCCACAAGCTTCCTTAAGGGAACTATAAATGGAACACTGACTGGTTTGTAGAGGATATATGGGAATGGCGTATGTGCACCTATGCTAAAAAAATACATATGAAGAGAGAGGGCATAGAAGATTTTCTAAAAAAATACCTCTTTTGCATTCTGCTATTTGTGTTGCTCTATACCAGGAATGCATGAATGTGGTGACATATTTTTTTTGTAGCTAGGTAACTCATTTATCTTTCTCCACAGCATTTTGACTTCTAGGAACCGTAATTGGTGTTCCGTTAGGCACAGCGCTAGCTTCATTTGGAACAAATATAGCAAACTCTTCCAGTATGCATCATTAATGACTGTATAGCACACAAAGTCATTCTCCATGAAGAAAAGACAGATGACTTCTTTACGTTTTTAATATTGCACACAGTCAAATCTTTAAATTGCTTTTACTCAATAAAATCTTTTGACTCCTCTGCAGTAAGATGTATTCTAGCCTTTATGGCCTCACAACTTATTAGATTAATAATTACTGAATTTCCATCCATCACTGAGGGCAGAGATATGGTATAGATACAGATGGGACAGGAGTGTGTTTATGAAACTGATAGATCATCTTTAATCAGTGGGTTACTGCAGTGACTTTCAGAGATATAAATAGCTACCATCAGGTGTCTGAGTCTGAAGCCTAGCTTCCTATCAACAAAACAGAGTGTGTAAGGAATGCCCAGAAGGCAAATAAGAGGAGGAGAATCACTAAGGTGTCTCTGTCTTGATCTTAGAGACTGTATATTACCTGCTGATTCTGCGATAGAAATGTAAATCTATTTTTAATAGGCTGTTGGAAACGTGTTTGCAAGAAGGTTCTTGTGCCTGAAGATGGGGTAAAGCTGGGATGTTCACTGGCTGTTTTCCCACTGTGTGCCAAGCACTGGAACGACATAAGCAAGGTGAGGTGGTTGCCTCTCCAGCTAGAAGTTAGTGTTCTGCTCTAAGCTGTTGACCTGAGCTCCTCTGTGAGCTGATGAAGGCAGAGAAGGGTCTTCTTCCCCCGTCTCAGAGACTGGGACGCTTGAATGAGAGACTGAACATGTGAACTGAAACTGAGAGGTGCACATTATGTTTTTCAGATCTTGGATGACCTGTTGCAGTTAAGTATCCATCCTCCGCACTGTTGAAGAACAAAATAAACAAACAAAAAAATCACATTCCTTCCTGTCAATAACAGCAATAGCAAGAAAATAGAGGCTAGAGATCACTGATACCCTAACCGAGCAAGGAGAAATTGAAGTAAGTCACCATTACAAAGCCTCTCTCCACAGAGAGGACATCCCCTATTAGGGAAGTCTTGTGCAGACTCTTCTCTGGGCATGGGTTTAGTTGTGGAACAAAGTTATTTATTTCAGTGGCACAAGTGATTGAAAGCACAAGTGTTCTGCGTTGATACCTGAATCATAAATGGCCCAAGCTCGGCCCTAACCGGTGTCTAGACTTTCCCTGAGTGTCACTGAGAGTGAGAGTATCAAATGCTCAATCTGACTGATCCCAAAATAAGAATCATTTCTTTCTTTTGCAGCAGTGTAAAAAGACAGTTAGGTAATTTTTAAAGCTTTGGGAAAATGGCACAAGGAATTTACACAGTTTTTTTTGCAGTGGATCCAGTTTTATCTGTAATTTTTTCAAATCCAGATGAAGATGAAGCTCAGACCATCTGTGCTTTAAGGATAACCTGGACAACAGCTGTTTCTCTTACATCAGTGATGAACATTTTATTCTCCTCTCTGATTTGTCATCTGTTTTTTATTTGCCATTATTTATTTTTTTTCACTACTATACTCTTGCCCCTCTAGGTCTAATATTTCTCTGAGTTACAGAGGTGTTAACAGTGAGTGCACTGAAGTCAATGATACTATGCTGACATGGAGACAGCATTTTCTTGGTAGAGAAGTCTTTGGACATTGCTTCCTAACATTTTCACAAAATCTTCTGCAACTGTGTAGGAGCTGTGGAACCTAGTGATTTTCTGAACCAGCAACTTTAATACCTAGTTACAAAATGTAGCCATATGGTCATTTGTCTCTTGGTCCCAAGGGTCAGTGTATATTTGTATGCTTCCTCTCCAGAGTCACCACAGATGAAGAGCATTTTGGGGACAAAAAAAATGGCAACAGAAACACTCCCTTCAGCTGGGTGGTAACAGAATCATAGCATTCCCATGTTTTTTGGGGGATCTTCCACTTGTTGGGAAATTTATAGTTTCCATGTTATGTAAAGGCATGAATGTGAAAGTAAAGGAGGCACACACAGAAGGGAAATTCTGTTCAACGCCTTTGTGAAAAAAACGTTAACTGGAAATGGCAAAAAAATGCTGTTTTGTCTCAATGGTATAAAATGTCTTCTTCCCCTTGATCTACAAGTAGGTATTTAAGAGTCCAAAATTTATCCGAATGTGGAGCTGTGGCCACCATTTTAAGCAACATCTATCTCTTTCTGTAAAAAAAAAGAAAAAGTTTTCATTATCCATTCAGTCACACTGCTGCTGAATCGATGTCATCAGGAAGACCTGTACTTGTGTCGGAAGCTCACTTCAAAATCATTCTCAACATCAGAACAGCCAGGCAGCATCTCCTGAAATTGCATGGGTTAGGCATGACCTGTATCCACCTTTCTCTTTATGGCACATCCCTTTCTCCCTTTCTCCCTTTTAGATTTTACTTCTATCTAGTTGCAAGATGGAGTACCTCTGGGTGACGATGGGTAAGGACAGGAGATTTGTGACCTTCCTGCTTAAATTCAAACAGTTTAGGCTGTCCATCCAATTGAAAATGAATGTGCCTGAAGTTCTTAAAATTCAGAGGGTGGTCCTTTGTATTGGGCTTCTCAAGTAGTACTGTGTGCACTCATGATTTTTATTTGCCTTTCAATTACAAACAAAAGCTCTCTACTATGTTGTTGCCATTCCTCACATTTGCTCACCAAAAAAAAAAAAATCTCTGGATGATGCCTGATGGCTCTTGTGAGATACATAATTGAAGAAAGAGAACCTCTGATGGAAAAAAAAAAAGCCACTTAACTGTGTTTAACTTTTTGAATTAGATGTGCAGGAGTCATTGACCCTCAGGATGATCTCAGATATATCCCAAACAAGATAAATATTCAGGAAGGCTCTTGAAAGTCTTGTTTTTCTGTCCTGCAGCCTTCTTGAATTTCCCTCCTAGTTCAGACTAGTTTGTGTCACATTTCATGCAAGTTGTAATCTCCAAAGAAAAAAAAAAGCACTTAACTATGCTGTCAGGTTCTTACTTTAGGCTCTCAACAATGTTCTACTTCCTCTGAAAACTAGTATATGTGTATGAGACTTATAGATATTGTAGGACTAAACAAATCAACCTATCTCATGGGAACTCTTGAGGTAGCTTTACTCTCCTACTCTTCAAAATGTCAGCATGTCACTTAAGCGTAATGGAAAGTCTTCTAGAAATGCCATTCAAGGTGCAGTAGTGTGAAAACAGTCAAATGAATGTAGGTAAATAAGTTTGATAACCTTGTCCTAATTAGCTGGATTTTAGTAATAAGAAGTTAGAAAGGTATATATAGAAATATGTGAAATAATACATTTACAAATAGATTTTACTTTGTGTATATATATATCAAATAACAGAATATTATTAAGTAACAGATTAAGTAACAGAATAGCTTATTATTAAGTAACAGAATTGCTTATATATTGTTAGAATAGAATATTTCTGTAGGAAGGGACCTGCAATGATTATTGAGTCCACTTACCTGACAAATTCAGGGCTGACCAAATGTTAAAGCATGTTATCAAGGGCATTGTCCAAATGTCTCTTAAACACTGACAGGCTTGGGTTCCATTCCAGTGTTTGACTACCCCCTTGGAAAAGAAATGTTTCTTAATGCCCAGGCTGAACCTGCCCTGATGCAGCTTTGAGTCATTCCCACATGTTGTGATACTGGGTACCAGGGAGAAGGGATCAGCACCTCTTTCTCCACTTTCTCTCCTCAGGAAGTTGCAGAGAGCAATGGGGTCATCCCTCAGCCTCCTTTTCTCCAAGCTGAACAACCCCAAAGAGCTTAACTGTTCCTCACGGGACATTCCTTCCAGCCCTTTCTCCAGATTTTTTGCCATCCTCTGGACACATTCAAGGACCTCTCTCTTCATATGTATTTTTTTAGCATAGGGCCCAGAACTGCACACAGAGCTCAAGGTGAGACCGCACCAATGCTGAGCACAGGGGGATAATCCCCTCTTTTGACCGTTTCTGGTCTTGCCATGTTTGTTGCCCCCCAGGATGGCGCTTGCCCTCCTGGCCGCCAGGGCACACGACTGACTCCTGCTGAGCTGCTGCCCACCAGCACCCCCAGACCCCTTTCTGCTGGGCTGCTCTCCAGCCACTCGTCTCCCAATTTATATTTGTGCCCAGCATTACTCTATCTTAGATGAAGAATCTGGAATTTTTATCCCATTAATCACAGCCCAATGCTCCAATTTATCTAGATCTCTCTGCAAGGCCTCTTGTCCCTCAAGAGAATTAACAGCACCCTCCAATTTGGTATCATCAGCAAACTTGCGAATGATGCATTCAACTCTTGTATCTGGATCTATATATCGATGAGTATATTGAACAAAACCAGCCCTGGGAATGAGCCCTGAGGAATTCCACTGGTGATTGGTCACCAGCCAGATGTAGCCCCTTTCACTACAACATTTTGAGCTCTGCCCTTCATCCATTTCTTCACTCAGCACACCATAAAACCACTCATCCTACAGCTGGACAACTTGTCCAGAAGGATACTGTGAGGGACGGTATCAAAACCTTCCCAAAACCCAGAAAAACTCCACCCACCACCTTGCCTTCATTCACAAGCATGTGACCTTTGTCATAGAAAGATATCAAATGCACTAAACAGGACTTTCCCTTGTAAACCCCTTTTGACTGTGTCTGATTCTCTATAGCTATAGAAGTCTAATTACTAGGAAGCCTGACAAATCTTAGAATTCTAAAGGAAGAATCTATGTGTAATCAAGAATATATTGTTTATCCTGAATCACATTTGGAAAAATACCAGGAATTTTCTATGTCTTAAAAGTATTGTTGATTCCTACTTGAAGTAAAAGAGAACTTGGTGGATGTTCCAGCACATTATCTCTGAAAATGATTCACGAAAGAATTGACTGCCTGAAAAAAAATTACGTTGTTGGATGGTATACAGAATGGATCAGTTATCAAATTAAAGAAAACAGGAACCTTCAATGGGAAAACCAATCAACCTTGCATGTGGATCACATAAGTTAATCAAAAGGAGATTCATCAAAATCGAGCATAACATATCTTAGGTTGTGTGTATCAGACTCCATCACACACAGCTGAAGTTTGCAGACACCTCTTTTCTTCAGAGTTGAGTATGCAGACATTGTAATACCCTCTACTGTAAATCTAGGTATGTCAGTATTAGTTTAAAAATATTAAAGGGAAATACATTTCTATTCCTAGTGTTTGGTTTGGTGTCCCACCCTTCAGATGTTTCTGCAATTCAGATGTCACAGAAGAATTTCTTCAGCATTACTGTCACAGTTCCTGCAGACACTATGGAAATACATGCAGCCCTATGGAAATAAAAAAGAATAATCTGGACTTATTTTTCTTCCTTTCTTTTTTTGCTTTCTGTTCTTCTGTGCTCAGTTTTATAGTCATCAGAGAGACCCAGCTCATGGTTCGTGAAGAAACCTCAAACAGCCTAACGAACAGTGTGGGAACAAGCTCTTGATGCAGTACTCTTGTACTCTACATCTCCGCACTGGCAAGTGCTTACAATTCCCCTTGGGTGTCTCTAATTATAATGTATGGTTCATTAAAAATGACAACAGAGTTCATCGAGCCTACATTCTTGTGATTAATTGCAATGTTTTCCTAATCAGTTGTTGTTATTTATACCTCTGCCTTTATGCAACTGATTATACTGTACATTTGCACCATTGAGAGAGTAACAGAAGGGACATGAAGGGCATGTTTACATGATGAAATGGAGCATGAGGTAGATGTGTCTGAACCAGCAGTGACCCAAGACGTGTGTTGGCACAGCACAGAGCTCTACAGCATTAGAGAAACTCATCTTGGTCCCTGTCTCAGAGCCACAAAGAAGCCAAATCAAGCTCGTGAGCTCTGCCTCTCAGAAGGATTTGTTAAAAGAGCTACGGAGTCATGGGTTTTCTATTTTCAGTTAAGCTCATGCTGTCTCCAGTTGGTGAAAAATCACAGGCAGCTCAGTGCAGGTATTTCTCAGGAACACCCTTTGAGTGTTCCTACTTGTACATGTGTGTATATCAGATATTAAATTTCAGCAGCCAGAAGCTGAATCTAAGCCTCCTAAAAATATCTTTAAAAATATACTAGATCCACTGACTAAGCACTCCTATGTATTAAAGTACTCCCTGAACAAAACCTAGACAAAATAAAAACCTCTGAAAATCAGCTCCCATCCATCAGAAGGAACAGAAATTTTTAGAGTGCAAAACTCCGTAAGTTGCCACTAGCAAGGCTGTAGTTTAATTCACCATGAGTATACATTCGTCTGCAAATGATTTCTGCTTTTTCTTTTATGATCTCAGCTACGGTAGTAAGCAATTTTAAGGGCCTGTTATTGGATATCCCAACCAGAGATAGACACCAGTAACCTGATTTTTGGAGAAATTGTAGAGCACCTGTCTCTGAAAATAAGTTAGTCCCTCTTGGGTATACTGGATGTGCATACAAAAATTGTGACACTGACACACCAGCTTGTTTTTAGATCATTTTTGCAGAGAAGATGCAAACTTCCTGTGTTGTTAGGGATCTTATGTCTTCCTCTTCTTTCAGTTTTCTGCTTGCTACACATCTGCTCTGCAATTTTCCTGTTCTTCAGTCTCAGGCTTTCAGTTGCCATCTAATGCTATTTGCACAGCATTATCGCCTGGAGGCCTAAGTCAACTTTGGCAAGCTTCCTACTGGCATGTTGTGTTAATAACTGATTGGTTTTGTTCTCAGCAAGAGCAATTTGTTCCAACAACTGGGATTCATCCCACTTTTTTTAGTGAGTACACAGCTACACTCTAGAGCAAACATTAAAGGCCAAGATCTTTAAAAATAGAAAAGGGAGGGACCACCAGCATCACTGCATCCAGCTCAGCAACTACAGGCAACCATAGAGTAGCTGCCTAGCCCAAACTGCACACCAACGCACGACCCACCACCACAGAGGTGGTTTGCTCCTGATGGCACATCTACATTTTTGGAATTCTGACTGGAGTTTTTGAGCATCCAAGCATCCCTACCAACTTCAAATATTTAGACCTTTTAACCAGACAGTTGTTAAAACTTTGGCCTGTGCTGGTATGTGCACTGCAGGAAAAATCACAGAGATAAAGACCTGTAGCTTATTGCATTAATTCACATACAGCAATGGGAATTAAGGTTACGGAGAGCATGCTTATCTGTAATGTTTGTTCTTCAACATGTGCAAAGTATGTCCTTAATATTACATGTATTTTTATTTAACAGTATGATGATGTATCTCCATAGATTAAGCTAGGCATTTTAACTGCCTGAGAAATTTCCAGAAAGATAACCACAAACAAACAAAAAAAGCTACTCATGAGCAATGAAAAGTAGTACGTGAAAATTACTTTGTCATCACATGAAATTTGCATTTTTAAAATGTGTCTGTGAAATTTTACAGTCATTTGCATTTCAAGTCAGCAATTAAATTAAAAAAGCCCACAACTGCAGCTGTGACAAGCACTCTGTTATGCAAAAAAAACATAAATAATCCTCTTGTCCTCCAGTAACAGCTCTGATGAGAATGAATTTCAGCATAGCACTCAACTTTTACCTCTTTGAGGTTGCTTTCATCCTGATACATTATAAGTGGAAAACATAAAAGAATTGGAATCCAAACACGATGTGTATTTAATAATACAAATTGCTCCTGGTATTTCACTTGACCCTCTACAGGCATCTTTTCAGATGCCATTAGGGTCAGCTCTAGAGTGCACCCCCGAGGTACAGAGAGGCTTTTTCTGGGCCACAGGGTGGGTTGGCATCCCATCAGTTGCATCATCTTTCAGATGGAGGGGAGATGAAGGTCTCTGGGGATGGACATCCATCAGCTCTCCCGGAGCTAGGAACACATGTCCTTCTAGGAAAAGGAGCCGAGACCAAGATGCTTTCTTCCCCATCTTCCCTGCCTGTCTCATTGACAAAGACAGAGACTCTGAGGCTTTGTTCAGCAAGAAGAGATACAAGAAGAGCAGGACTGCAAATAAGTATCACCTCTTTTCCCCAGCTTCCTCAGCCCTCAGTTAGAAAGCTGGCACCTTCCTTACAGAGGTGCCTCCAGCTTGTCTTAAGTATTGGTGCATCCAAACTCCAGCTTAGCAATCAGTCCATGAGACCTTTGGAAAGTAACAGATATTCTGCACTGACATTGACAATTTAATTCTTCAACAGTTGCTCATGGATCAGACCTCTGTATTAAATTATTTAGCTTTATCTGCCATGAAAAAGGTCCTGCCCCTCTTTTGTGCTAGAATCAGGAGGTCAGGAGTGGCCGTGGGATCACAGCTTATCTTGAGGCTTGAACGGGATCTGGTTTTCAGCAGGGACATTTTGGAATCAGATCTCTGTGCAGCCCTGCAAGTGGAGTACCAAAAAAACGTAGAGGGAAAGGGCAGGCAGGTTTTAGTCATTTTAGAAAATATCAGCTCCTATTCAGTGGTGGGTTTCAAAATGTCTCTGCATCAGTGGGAAAGCTCCTTTGGCTTTCTGCAATGGCCCTGCTCCAGCAGGCTGGTGGCTGTGCCTGCAGGGCACGATCCGCACCGGGCAGCCAGAGACACAGGCAGTTTGTGACAGGCACAGCACACCGCTCCGCTCTGTGCTTGCCTGTTGCCATTGCTGCTGTTTTTTCCTGGCTGGTTATTAAGCAAGACATTTGTGAGCAGGTTTTTATGCTTAGCTGAGCTGGTGGGAGTGATGCTGCAGCCTGCCACAACCGCGTCCTGAGCACCTTGCTTCACGTGTGGATGGCAGTTTCAGTTTTAAATCCCAAGGTAATTCAATGTTTAAAGTCTCTTCTTGCCAGCATTAGTGCTCACATCAGCACAGAGGGTCCTGAGCTTCATGACTCCATGAAGGAAATACGGCACCTTGGAAAATACCCATTACTTGTCACTGTCTCATTTTCTCTGCGCTTCAAAACCAGTTTGGACCTTGTCGGTGGAGCTGGATGAAAGATGCAGAAGATTTGACCTCTGTTATTCATCAGTGAGATGAAATACAAGCTTTCCCGTCACCTTTAATTCAGTGTTTATCCTTCCCTGTAAAGTTTGTTAACATGAGTTCTTTTTCTCACACCAGAAGGCAAGTGGACATAACCAGGAAAAGAAAATTGGAGACCCAAAAGAAGGTTGGAAATAAATTGTGAGCTAAGAGCTGGGGAGGGGAAGAGAGTGACAATGGTTATTGGGAGAACGTGTCCAAACAACACAAGAGAGGAGGAATAAAGACAGTAGGAAAAGTGCATGGTATTTTGGTCATTTATGAAGTGTAAAGAAGGTTATATTATTTTCTTCGTCAGCAGGTGAGACGAAGACTAAGATGGTGATTGGGGGAAAGAAGAGCACGATGTGACTAAAAATAAGTGAATTTGTTCTAGCTCAGCAAAGGGAAGGTTGAGAAAGATGTGATTTCTCTCTAGAAATGTATCAGAAGTGTAAGTGCCAGAGAAAGGCTATTTGAGCTAAAAGGCAATTTTGGCTAAAGTACAAAAGAGGGGGGAAAATAATCCATAAATGCACTGAGCCCAGAGACCCTTTCTAACTATCTGAGCAGCAAGAGTCTGCAGGATCCTGTCAGCCAGAGCCATGGGGGCAATCTCTGGGACTTAGAGCCTGATCACTGCACGAAAAGGAGTGAGTGACGAGGGCTGCCTGGTTTTGACAAGGCAGGGTACTCCTAATGCTCAGGTCTTGCTCTCGAAATAGCCAATGAAAATGGAAATGAGCGGAGGATTTGCTGGCAGCCCTTTTGTTAGCTAGGAGCTATCAATAGGACTGACTGCACTGAAAATTTCCATGCTAGCTATCAGACCCTCAGCCTGCCAGTCCCCTGAAGCCCTTACCTTCATGTTTTACAATCACTTTACGATGGAAAAATGTGTGTATCCGTGAAGACGGTGCTTCAGCAGTTATCAACAGTTTTTCTTATTGCAGCTGAAGTTACTGAGTATGTTTTTGAGATCATTTGACAGGCCAGCCAGCACTGAACTTGACATAGGACACCTAAATATTAAACAGAAATTCTTCCAAAATTGCTGCATTGACAGCAGCATAATGGTAGTCCCTCCCCTTGCCTTCCCACCTACTAGGTTCTCATTCTCTTTGGTTGTCATGATTTTCCTGTTCTCGTTTAAACCTGTAATAACTCACCCTTGGACTGCTGAGCTGGTGCCAGTGGGCAGGAAGGAGCATGGGAATTGGTCTTGTTTTTACTTTTGTGTATCAGAAAGTAATTTCTGGACAAAAAATGCTTCACTTTCTAAATCAGAGCTGTCCCATATCTTGGGCTACAGGAACCTGTTTCAAAATGGTCAGCTCTTAAAAAAGGTTTCTTTTTCAACAAACAATGTAATATATCTATATTACTACTAAATAATCATAATACTATTATTAATATGATGTTATCAGTTTTATTAATAAAAAGTAATTAAAATGTCTATCTGTTGCAGTAGAATGTCAGTCTGCCTCTGGAGATAGATAGAGATGTCTGACCTGCAAGAGGTGCTCTGCTTCAATTTTTTTGGGGTGGTTTGGAGGTTTTTCATTTGTTCTGCATTTTGCTGCCTGGGCTTTGTGGCCACATCCTTGGAAAAACTAAAATACAGCCTGGGTGTTTGTCATCTTACCAGTAGCAATGTACTTGATTAAATTAAAACCTCACAAATTTCTACCCCTTGTGGCTACTGAAATTTCGAATTTCAGTCCTCTACTGTATTTTGATCTTTCCCATAGAGGTCTTAAGATCTGGCATGTTTTGTGTCTTGAATTTTATGTAATAAATTAAAATGCAAATTTTCCTTCAGTCTGGCTAAGATTAACTTCAGGTGATATGCAAAGCCTGCTGAAATCTCCAAGAGCTTTTCTGTCGACTATAATGGGCTTCGGATCAGGAGTCTTAATAGCAGTCATTTGTTTGAATCTATTCTAGTTTAATGAGTGATTAGCAGATGTTTTTTCCACTCTTTACCTAAGAGTTGATAAACCAGAATCCAGGAGGAGCTGTGTACTAAATAATGGTATGGTTTTACAACCCTCAAATAGGCTTTAGGAAAGAGATTTATAAATCATGCACATAAAAGTAAAGGATATTGACAAATTCTCTGCTATAAAAGAGGAGGCTTGCTGTGCTTTATGTGAGTCTCTCAACAATAAAGTGCTAGCTACCATGGGACACTGGGAAAAACTATCAGATCTTTATATAGCTTGGTGTCTTGGGTACCTCTCCGTTCTCTTTTATTTGAGGTAATTTACATGTCTTTGGTACTCCAGTTCAAATTCCCGCACCTTTTAGGACCAGGTTCTTGTTTAAATGCTGTTCAAACAACTCTTGGTGCAGGAAGAGAGTTATGGAACGAAAAAAGCCCTTGATTTTCTTACTACTTCCTGTTATTCTTTAAATCACCATCTAATCCAAGCAAGTTTCTATCACTGAAAGATACCAACTATCAGGATTTGTTCTAGTCGACCTTTCATGATATTTAGGCATCTGGCTTTCCAGCTCAAGTAATCAAGACGATAATTAAACCTATGTCTTTGTGAATGTCAAAACTGTCATCTGCATTCAGAATGTTACAGGTCTGCAAGAAATGATGATCAAGAGAAATTCAGCATCAGTGAGGTCATTAGGAAACTGTTCCAGCACTGGCTTCACCAAAAATCGCCTTGTCAAAGCAAATGAGGTACATGGAAGTATGCTATATTAACTGCCCATATAGAACACATAATGAGTGTCATCATAAACTAAGCATACTTTGCAAATGTAATTGTTAACAGTATTTTGAACAATACTCAGTAGTAGCAGGATATGGGTGTCCTTTAGGTTGTTTCACTATTAATGCCTTGCAATACATGCAGTTTTATATGCATTTATTACACAGATTAATTACCTTCCTGCTGCAAATGGTTATTGTACTTTTAGTGAAACCAGCAAAAAACCTCAGTGCTTCACATTAAATAATGAAAAATTAAATGGTAATTTGAAAATGAGTTAATGATGCAGTAGCTTCCAGCTTAGAATAAGGCAAAGTCAGGAGTGTTAAGTTCATGGAAAAACGTGTCTTGAAATTGTTCCCATTTGCAAATGAAGTCATGTCACAGCTTTCCAACCCCAATATGCAATCAGAAATTATTTCCCAACAGCCAACATGGTCCTGAGTTTCTAGCCAAAGTTGTAAGCCCACAACTCGCCCTCACTGATACTGCAGGGGAGGCCAGCGGGGCAGTGTTCATCATGATACGGGGTTCACTTGCATCACAGGATGCCTTCTGTCATTTGCAACTACAAGAGTTTAGTCCAAAACATCACAAATCTAGACAAATGTGGGAATTATTTCCATTTATCTGGCTGTGTAAATTTCAAGCACGGCAACTCCAGCTGCAGAGCACCATGCAGCAGCACTGCTGTGCATGCAGTTCTCTCTGTCACTGCTCACAAGTTTTTCTGGAGGCTGGTTTTGCAGCTAGTCAAGAAAAAAACCTAAAAATGTTGGCTTGGAATTCCAGATGTAGGCCTTAAATAGCCCTCAGGATTATAGTATGTATTTCTGGTTCTAAATAGGGTCTACAACGACTGAGGGACTAACTGGGTGCCTCACATAAAGGTACTATATGAGGTGTAACGAATTCTGCAGTGGCAGAGGAACTAAATAGCTCTGAAAGGCAAAGCAGCACAACCAGTGTGCAGCTGTCTAAGAGCCACAGCAAGAAAAACATATTTTAGGGAGAATCTATGCCTTGAAGGCACTCAAAGATCTGCTTGGCACCCAAAGCCTTTTCACAACAGGGGGCTCCCCTAAGATGCATTCAGATGCGGTGCTTTTGTCAACTCTTTCCATCAGAGGCAGATGCCTGAAGCACTTGCTGGAAGGGTGCTCTGGGTCATATCCCAGAACCATTCTCAGCTGAGCTGGGAATTTCCATCAAAATGGTCCAGCTGCTCAGCCAAGAAGAAACACCTTTGAAAGCAAGAGGAGCACAAATGCCTGACACCAGCCTAGCTCTTTGGCTGCCTACACTGGGAGATTTACTGCATGCTTGTTCCTGCTCCTTGTGCCTTTCACATTAAATATCCCTGGAAAAAAACAGGCAGAAAGACTTCACTGCTAGTAATTTTAAATGCTTTTGCATCTACCTACATTACCGGTGTTTTGGACTGCAAACTCTTAAGGGTAGCCCTAGGCAGAAAGAATTTTGTACCAAATTACTTCTATCCCTGTAGATTAAATGTATAACCTGAAGCAAAATTTGAGCCTGGGTGTACAGAGAAAGGTTCTTAATTGCCTGACAGCCTGTAAATTCTCCTTTTTCTAGTAATTTTCGAAGGATGGGAAAATGGGGTCTCTAGTGGCAGTGCTGGCATTTTAGAGGGAGGAAGCATGAAGCAGCAGTTATTTGTTAGACTAATACAGCATCTGACCAGTGAGACCATTTCTAACAAGCAGAATATCTAATGGGACAGCTGAGCAAGTCATCACTTGTCAGCACACATCTGCAGGCTTGAGCTCTCAATAACCTGTAGATAGGTGGTTAACCTCGTGCACGAGTAATGTAAACCCTGACCTGTGATAGGGATGAAGGATGGAGGGAACGCCCAGGGGAATTTGAAGTCCTTAGAAAACTCCGCATGCTCTGTTCCAGACTCCCAAGTATAGAGATATAAAAAAAACATTAGCACCTGGAGACTCTTGAAGGATAGAGCATAAACTGAAATATATTTAAACACAGTACCAGAATGAATAACCTGAAGACTACCCTGATGTATCATAGCCCCGAGTGCACATGCTGTTTGCTGGTGTGCCTCCTGCCAGCTAGGATAATAGCTTCTTCATCTCCAGGTTTTTGCAGCAGGAGCAATAACACCTGAGAGAAGGCAACTGCTGGTGGTAAGCTGGGGGATAATTCAGAGTTTAGCCTAAGGCTCCCTCTGGAGTCAAAGGAGGGAGATTGGTGCCTTCAAAGCAGGATTCAAGGACCTGAGTGGCTTTGGGGAGCTCTGTCCAGGGAAAACCCAGGGAGGTACTCTCCCTGCGTCCTGCTGGAAGTATGTCAGTGCAGGGGCCAAGCTAGCCAGAAAAGCCACTTTTGGGGATTTTCTATTTCCAGGAGAGAACAAAACCCACTAATCCAAATCAGGCTGCAATGCTGGGACAAAGACATAGCTCATAGCACATTAAAAAGGTAAGGGATATTGTCTAAATAAATACTGTGCTTGCTTAAGCACTACCTAATGTTCAGTTAATTAAACTTGGGCTGATTTTAGGGGCAGTAGCTGTTCTTTTTGTGCTATCACATTTTCTATCCACATGGCTTTTGTTTTCAAGTATGACGAGTGATGCTGTATACTGGGTAAGCTGCAAAGGGGTTTCATTTTCAGATACATGTCCGAGTCCACAAGTCAGGACTTCATAAGCTAAGAACCACAGAATCTGAATAGCCAAAATCTGAAATAAATTTAGAAAAGCTCAGACCCTGTATTTGGAGGAATTTGAAGGCACTAATGAGAGATTTTGTCCTTGTTCAAAACCAGTTCACAGAAGCCTTGGGATTCCCACTGCTTTTAGTTTAATTTTTCATCTGTACTTCTATCAGCAGGTAGCATTTGCTGTTGTGACAGTCGCAACTAGAAAATCAATATGTATGGCAATATTCTTGATACTAATAGGACTATGTTTACTTGGGGAAAACAGTCAAGTATTTCTAAGAGAAACTGAACTTCGTCAATATAATTTTTAGTACTTAAGCAATTAATTGATAATGTTTATCCATATCTCACCTCCAAAATACGCAAAGAAATACATCTCTTACCAGATAGTCCCAATCACAAAACTAAGCTGGGTGCATCATTAATTTTTTCTACCCTACAGTACATGCTGGGCTGGAATAAACAGGTAATAGATGTTACTTATGGTTTGGAAAGTGTTGCTAAAAGTGAGCAGATGTGCTGAAACCAGAGAGAGCCTTGCTGTTGACTTGCACAGACAGGTGACAGGTATCGTTGGCTACCAGGAGATTTAAGCAAGCGTGCGACATCTTGTTCCAACACGAAGCATGGCCATTGAGTTTAAGGACGATCTGCTTTCCAAATCTTCAGAGTGCTGGTTGGTTTAGGGGGAAAGGGTTGGTGAACTACTGTCAAGATGACTTTAACAACCTCTCCTGGCATCTGTACATATGCTGACTCTTCTAAAATAGCTTACCAATACTTAGCAAAGAAAAGTGTAATGAACACAATTAGCATTCCTGACACAATTAGCATAGCTGGAGACAGTTTTTTTGGTTTGGTTTTGAAATATTTATGACTTCATTAATGAAAAAAGTAAACAAGACACCACTGTCTTGTTTTGATATCAAAAGCTCTTTTGCCTCCTGGGCAGGTAGAGCTTTCATATAAAGCAGAGGACAAACTTTGTGCTCTTAACAGACAATGCCTCGGTTTAAAGATAGTTTGTTTCACCATTAAGAATCTCGTTAAGTCAGTAGATGTATTTTTTCCCTCTTCCTTAATGTACTAGAGAAAACATTAAGAAATACAGTGGTTTAATGACCAGGAATCCCTTTTGCTACTTCTATGTCAATAAGAAAATGCCTTCATGTATTTTTTTTCTTTCAAATTGTGTAAGACTTACCATTACACAGTATTTAACATGTAATTAAACATTAAAATGTAGCCAAACACAGTTGTCATCCTCCCTCCATCCCCAGACAAAAAGTAAGCAATTAATCTTTAAATCCTTTTTAATAAATGAATATTCATTCACCAATATTTTCATAAAGCATCTTTTCATCATTCCATTTTGCTATTCTTTTTTTTTTTTCCACTGCTGAAGAATACAAAAGATACATAGATGTGCCTTAAGCAAAAAAGACTGGGTTTTAGTTTATCTTTACAATGGGATGAAATCAACTTAGAGTTAAACCACCATAATATTTCTACTGTTTATTGACCCTTTTGGCTATAACATGAGATAGTTCCAGTTTTCTTTTCTTTTAATGCCTTTTACAAACAAATGATGTGTAAATGTTATTTATAGCAGTGTTGAATTAGAGAGGAGTTAATTAGCTATGAAATACATTACTCTGGTGCAATTTGGTTGAAATTACCATTTTAGTCTTAAAGCCATCTACGGTTAAAAATCATATACTGCAGCTAGCATACAGGGACAAGAGCCAGAAAATAGAAGGTAAAGGCAAACACTGTTCTTAACACATGGTTGTGTGTGTGTGTATGTGTGTAAGAAGTGGTGGCGGGACTGGAGGAAGGGTATTGGCAAAAGAAGGCACAAAAATGCGTGTTAAAGATGAAGTGTTAACCTTAAGCAGGATTTTCCTGGCTTTTTTCAAGACTTGGATCTGTTCAAGGTTCAAGCTGTTTGTGCCCCATGGAACCCAACTAGACCGATAAATACGAAATCTTGTGAAGAAGTTGAAACCTGCTCACTTTCTGCAGTCACAGGCAAGGTGGGGAGTACGGTTTCATGAAGGGGGCTGCAGTAACACACTGCCCTCCAGTTGTGCAGAGGGTAAGAGAGGGAGAGTCCTCGGAGACTCAGTTCTCTTGCCCATGCAAGGTTCCGAAAATGCACACTACCTCTTTGCTCTGACCAGACAGTAATTTTCCATCTGCCTGGGAATCCTGCCTGAAGCCACTGGAGAACTGTTTTTAGCAGGATGTGGCACACACATTTCTATCACAGCTAAAAAGTCTCTTCTGCTTGTTGAAGATCTGTGCCTGACCACATGACTTCTAGAGCTGCGACCCGAAGAAAAGAGAGAACTGTGATTCAATCTCGCATCCCATTTTACAGGGTAGTTCTTTAGGACACTTACCGAAAGACTTGCTCAAAGATCATTTCATTATGGTAATTTTTCTTGAGAGAAGTCTACCATCTTTAAGTTTTATTAAAATCAGATTTTTTGGTTTAATTATATTCTGTTATAAAGATAAAAACTTGGGAGGCCTTTTCAACAACCCTACCAAATACACACTTTGGGAGAGTGTTAATTGTTCATTTACTTTGATTATAATGACAACAATGTGCTCTACAGTCCGTTTACAGTTCGAAGAGAAACTAGAGAGCTCATAATACACTGTAGTTTACCAATGGGGAACTAATATCGAGGAGCTTCTAAAAACCAAGTTTTCCTGCTCCAGCTACACGGGTTCCTTGGAGGCTCTTCACGTTGTAGAGCTGTCTGCAGACACAGTGCTTAAAAACTGCAGTCACAGCCACTTTGCACCACTGCCAAGGATGCAGCAGGACTGCGGCACTGATCCTGTGCACGCCAGCAGCCGGGGTGCTGCCGAACACCACTGGCCAGGGATCGCACCGCCGCTTCGCTGCAAGGCAACTGTGCGGAGCTCGTTCCTGTCGAAGGAGCAGCCCCGAGGATGGGATTGCACTGCAGACTTTGCAACCCAGGTTTGTCTATGCTGAATTTCAGCCCAGAGCAAAGTTTCACAGTTCAGCTGCAAAGAGTCTGGGGCAGGAACAGTAATGGACCATACACAGCAGCAACATTAGCATCACTGCTCTACTCACACATAAACCAAGAACACAGGTCATTACAGAGCCAAGGCAGCCTTTTCAGTTTCATCCCTTTGTGGTGTTTTTTAGTAGATGCATACCCACACATTTTTCTCCCATAGACATTTTTGACTAGCATCCAAAGCTCTCTATCTGCCAAAAATTCCCACTGATGTCCAGAGGAATTCTGCATGCAGAGAACCAGCAGGGCTAAGCCTGGGTTCTTTTTTTTAGATCTATTTATGCTACCGTATTTGTTGTTATTTGAGAATGTACATGATAGAAACACTGTTTACAAAAAATATATCTTCTTTTCTTTAGAAAGATTTAGTTCTGATAAATAACAAATTGGCATACCTTGACGACTACAGTCTACTAGACTGAAAAAAGTTGGAATCCCTCTGAGGGAGTGAATCGGGATGAAAACCAAACTTGTTACATTTGCAGGAAGGATATGTCAGAACATAGATAATGCTGAAACAAAACACTATCTCTTGTGATCTGTGATGGCAGCACACTAGCTTGATAAGTGTTTATGTATATACTTTCAGTATATAAATGAAACATGAAAATGCTCCATTATTGAATCAAAGTATCGGAAGTGCTCTATCTGCTCAATTCTAGAGAATAAAAAGTTGAAACATCACAGAAACAAAAATATGACATAGCATGCGGTCACAACAGCAAGCATAGGGGAGAAAAATACTGAGAAAATATACTTATATGCATATTATGCAAATATATTTTACATTAACATACAATGTTATAAGAATGTTAAACGTGAATGCATGTTTAAAAAAGGCTACAGCTAGGTGGTTTCATGTCAAAGTAGCAAATAACCTGAGACATCTTCTATGCTTTCACTGGAATAACAATCTTTAGATCTACAGCAGATGTAGAATACATTGACAGTAGTTGAATCCTCAGCTAAATTATACTAAAAATGTGCTGTTCTCTTTCAAAATGACATGGCAGCTGGAACCAGTCCAAAGGAAGGAAAATGTGCTGTACATTTACAGTACTTACAAAAGATTAATTTCACTGTTGATGGACACTTAAAATGCTTGTGTGAAATATTATGAACATGTATATGTCTCCAAAGACCTAGAGCAACACTCATGATCAGCTTGCTTACTGCAGAAGAGAAAGTAAGAAATCATTAAAAGCTATGCCCATTCAGGAGTTGGAAAAAGCATATTGTGACATACATAAAACCAAAAAATTTTAGCAAAGAAACACAAATTTGGCTTGATGAAATCATAGCTGATGGGTCTGCAATATAAATGACTTATTTTAAACTTACCAGTGTAACTCTACCACTTCATGATTAGTGTGTATGGCAGCATTTACAAACAATGTTACTAAATACTGACTTTATACACGATTACAGCTGTTTCGGAATTTTCTATGACAATCAAAGTTCTGTAGTGGTAATATACAACACTTACTTTCTCAAGGCTTGTTGTTTTGGTGACACCTGCCTTTCAATTTAAAAAGTTCCTCTGAAGTGCATTCTATGTTAAAGTGTCCATAACCTCAGAATGAATGTGTACATGTGTGTGTGCATACATATACTTCTGCTTTGCAGTATGTGCTTTTAAGTACACATAATTCTTTGCTACATGTATTCACACATACATGGGTATGGTCTACATAGTAAAAGTTCATATATATATATATTTTTATATATAAATATATATATAAACTCTGCAGGCAAGTAGTACTTCACTTGTTATAGTTGAAGTCCTTTAAAAAAGTTCAGTCACTCAGTTAACATAGTATAGCCAGTAAATTAAGTTGAAAAGAGAAAATGTGAATGGAAACACCATTCTTGACCATCTATCAATGGCATTCACATCTGTCAGATCAGGGATTTTTATTTTGAGTTGCGAGGACCTTCTTCGTAAATGGCCCCTCTTGCTGTGGGTGCCTGTTCTTTCTGACGAACGCCTTCCAAGGCTTTCGCGATGCGAGCTTTGTTTTCTGTACTGGATTCCTGAGTTGTCAAAGGATATCGTTGAATTTCGGGCATCTGTAACGCTGGTGGTGATCTCATTGCCTGCCACCTCATTGTGAATTTCAAGCGATGTTAGCAGAATGTTTCCATGGGTGTCCACCTAGGGAGTAAAAATAGAAACAGATATTGTTTCAAAAGGCTTGTCACCTATCAGTAGAAGGTGGGAGTATTTAAATCTCCAAGCCCATGCATAGTATAAGAAAGTGTGCACTCATTTTAAGCATATGACAATCTTAGAGAAAAATGGCTCTATTCAGCTGCTTAAAATTAGGCAGGTTCTTAAATACTCTTACAAACAGGGCTATCATCATAGTATCAATATTCAGTAAAAAAAGTATTTGACAAAACCAATTATTTTCCTCTTTTTCTAAACCAGCTGCGTTTTAAAGGATGGTGTAGTTCACTGAAATCTCAACCCTAACCCTAAGTGATGGGGTTTTTCGTAAGGGATGAATTATGTCTCTGCTAGAGTAGGAAATTAAATTAAACTTTAAATTAGCTTTTTTTTATATCTGAGATTTAAAACCAGACAAAAAAAAATGCCTGTGAAGTCTGCTAAAACCACAAGAATAGTTCAGATCTGCTGAATTTTGCAATCACAGAGCTTATTTACAGCTTTTCTCTTAAATTTTTCCTTCTAAAGTCATTCACACAGTTTTCCAATCACAGCAATGCTTAACTGCAGGGCTTTTCCACCTGGGTAAGTGGTCTTAAAGAGCAACAAACACTGACATGGGAGAAAGCTGCTGAATGGAGGGAATAGGTGGCTCTCTTTCCTTCCACCTCCACATCCAAGAGGCAGTGAGCGCAGTGTTGAGCCCAAGTGAGCCACATGATCCCACTTTCAGTAATTACAACGAAGATTATGATCATTTAGAGTCTTTAACAAATTGTGGGCCAGACTCTCCAGTTGCCCTGACAGAGGAGGAGCAACATGGAGGTGAGTACAGCTCCTTCAGTCCACAAAAACTTCCAGTTCCCATGACGAGAAGTCCCAAACGATGCTCTCTCAGTCAGCATTTGGTGGCTCCAGTGGTGGGGGGCCACATTCCTTTCTGCCCCACGCCCTGCATGCTGGAGGATGGGCAGAGAACACAATTGGTCTTGGGATCAGCTCCAACTTACTTTTCTGACAGTTTTTGGAACAGGAAAATGATGGCTGAAGGCAAAATAAATGTTCTGTGCTGGGTATTTACAGCCAGTTAACACACATGTGACTCTGCTCAGGTGAGCTCTGTTCCCCGTGGCAGAAACAGATGGTCAATCATGGCATACAGCATAATTTCCCATTTTATGTATACAATTTATTCATCTACAATTCATTCTGCAATTAATACATTCTTCTAACCTGCCACATGATCTAGCTGTGTTAAAAGCATTGGTTTAAAAGTGATTAAGAAGATACTATTGCCATACCCGTGTCTGTACATCATCTCATACTGTGCCCTTCGCAAACTTCGTGTTAGGCACTAAAAGTGTGTGTATCTACGTGTCTGTCCATATGCACAGAGATTTTTTTTCAATCTTGTTAAAATTCTGTAAAATGGGTATTTCTTCATTAATTATTTATGCTGCAGTTTATCTTTTCTCAGTGAAAACAATTATGATAGTACATCAGTAATGCTTTGCCAAACTTCTTGCAAACGGAAAAAAGAGTACAAAATGCTATGAATGACACCTAGTCAAGTAGAAAAAAAAATCCTAAGGTATCCAGCAAATCCTTCTGTTGTAGGCAACAGTGCATTAGGCTGATGCGTGTCTATAAATAAAAATAATCAACGTGAGCCAAAACAATGGAGTGGAGAAGCCTCAGTGGTGATTAAGAAGAATGTATTTTTCCTGTGGCGGAAACCCACTGGGTACAAAAGTATGAGCATGACATTTGTAGAAAAGAGTTCATGCTGCTGAGCAGTATCTGTAACCAGGGAATACACACAGCTGTAAAATACAGCCATGGATACCATCATTACTTGTGGTGGTCTCTGAAAAGAACCGATCCAGTCAGTTTTCTCTCTTTTTTTTTTTTCCTTTTCTTTTTTCACAAAGATTACAAATAATGATCAGGATTTGTAACAGCATTGTGCAAAGTACCCCCACAATCTACATTTTTCTTGTGAAGCTTAAAACTAAACTGCTAATTCAGGCCTCCATGGCATCACATGTCATCTCCTTTCCCATCTCTTCCCAGGCTTTGAGAAGTGTCCTTCAGCTTACTAAATATGTCCCAGCAGAGATCGTTTTGCTGAGCTCCACGCTGACAGCGCTGCCTTCCCCTTGCAGGTCTCTACTCCCTTTCCTTCCACCACCACAGATGTCAGCTGCTATTACCCTCAGGCTTTCCTGATGTCTCCTGATTCTGTCTGCCATATATATATATATATACACACACACACACACACACACACATATATACAGACATTAGCCTATCTGTGGGTACTTGGTCCTTCTACATTGAGCCTGGATTTTTGTAAGTAAGTGAGGTGTCAGCTGAGAACTGTACTCTGGAGGTACTCCTATCTCTTCAGGCTTCTCCTGCCCAAGGAACTGATTTTATTCCACTTATTGCATTGCACTGCATAGCCTTCTTCACCTTATCTGCCAACCTTACAAGCAACCCTAATGCAGCTTCTGCCTCTAATCTGCCAATGATGCTGCCAATGAATGCTGTTCTTCACTACATCTACGAATCAAATCACAAACATGGTCAAGAAAGTTGCAACGTTTGTGTAAAGGCTTTGTCCAAAGATACCATCATGTTCCATAAAGTTGCATGATAGCACCTATTTTCTTCAAATGTCAAATAAATCATGTCTGGAAACATGCTTTTGAAATGCATCTCTGTTAACAGAGCAACAAAGCATATCAAAGAAAAAGGAGGGGCAGACGGAGAGAAGAAGGGGTCTGCAGAAACTGAAATCAGGCTTCTGGTCCACAGAGATCTATTTCTGCAAACTGTATACTGATTTCTTCAGAGGTTTTGGATAAACCACCTAAACCCTCAACATCACAACAATATATGCTAATTCTTTGTGACAATCTTAAGGTGATACTGTGAAGCATGAATACTTAATGCATACAACACGTTTAAAACCATTTGCACATAAGCATGACTTGTGAACCATATAAGCAAAGATTTAAATCACTTTGACAAATATACACAAGCTCTCTCAATGAATAAAGAAGCAAACCCATAACAACAGGGTATCTTGTGTAAGTTGACTCATGTTTGCCTGAATACTCAGGTAAGGTAAAATCCTCCATGAGTGAACATGAGTGTTTCTTGGTGGGTAAAGGGAAAATGTTACCCCAGGTACAGATATAGATTAAGAAAAGTAACTGAAGTGATTACAGATAGTCATGGCTACGCAGGACAAACAGGACAACATCTTTGATAAAACCTTAGTTTTACTCCTTATGAATCTTAAAATATAATTTTATCTCCTGGCTCAAAAATGCCATTGTCTGTGCACTGGAAATCCTCAAAATGTGAACGTCAGGCTTTGCTCTCAAGCCTTGCTATAGAGAGATGACATTGTGGCTTTGGCCAATTTCCCCTCACTCCTTACCATCCTTCTTTAATCTAAATATTTCTCTTTTTTTTTTTTTGCCTTCTCTGCCAACCTTGTGTCTCCATGCTTCTTGCAGTCTCATTTCTGCTCAGTGTGACTCCACCTGAAGCCATTTATTCCCATTTCCCTGCTGTGGCCTCCATCACCAGTGCTCCCATCTCCCTGGCACAAACCAGGGTTGGTTGTTTCTATGGAGTGTTTCCCAGAGAGCTGGTCAAAGCAGATGGAAATAGCTGAGTATCAAACCATTAATTAATTCCCTGCTGAATCACCATGGATCCAAATATGCAAAATTGATGGACTTATTTCAGAACCAATTTTAACCAAATCCCATTGCTTCCACCTCAGAAGAACTACAGCTCCTGCATCAGAGCTCTCTAACTCCATTTGGAGGCTGAGAAGCATGAAATGCTGTGAAATGTTTTTTACACAGATTCCCTGCTGAAGGTTCACCATTTCTGAACTACACCTATTACAGCAAAACCAGAACATCCGAAAACTCTAGCAGCCTAATGTCATCACACAAAAATGACCGTAACTGACCTAACTGAAGCCAGAAAGAGGAGAATTAAGGTAAAGCTCATGAAGAGCCTCTGTTTCTAGCTGTTGGAGGAACGCCACGTCACCAAGGGGCTCAACTTGGTTGGTATGTTGTAGGCATGAAACTTCAACACCCTTGCACACTTGTAAAGTCCTCAATCTACTTCTTTATTCTAAATGAGATACTGACTCTCTTAGATGTTAGATATTATATTTTTAAAGAAATGGAATACAAGAGCTGCTATTGAATACCTTTCTCCAATCAAGATTCTTGGAAAAGTACAGCTTCAATGCTAGTTTAAACACTTTTCTAGGGTCAGGAAACTACCATAAGGCTTGATTTACTATTAGGTAGTGTCGGAATTATTTCAAGTTCATTTAGTTCTATGTTTAATATTCCATAAATCTTAAGGCGCACTTTAGAATGAAATCCATTTTTCCTCATAAGTCTTTCACTCTACTACACAAAAAGAAGAAGCAGCAGCAGCATTTTGCACAAACCCCATAGGTACGTTTAGGAGTTCATCAGTCCTAAATTTTTAAATACCATGTAAACACTTTTCATAATATGAAGCAATATAAATGCAAATAGTGGCTTTAAATAACAGCATGAAAAGCTGTCTCTGTAGTTAGCCTTGCATTATTTTACATCAGAATTACTACTCAAGTCCATTATCCTACAAAATAGATTTCCCCTTAAAATTGTAATAAAATGGAAATTATTTTTGGTGGAAATTATAATCTAGACTCCAGCTACCTGACTCTCACCTGCCCTACCCTGATGTAAGTATCTGTATCATTTTGCAAGGGGTAAACTACTCGGTAGCAGTTTTCACCTTCTTTACTTATGCATAAGTGGCTTTCCAATATGTAGAACAGTACATGATCAGGCTCTAACTGTTATCTGTGCTTAAAGCAAAATTCTCTGACCACATTATGCCCTGGATATTTAAAAAATAATTTATAAATTGCAAACACAATAAAAATGATAGTGTAGGGTGTTCTACCTGAATTTAAAACTTGTACTTCACTCTTACCATTTTAGTATGTTTATATTAATCAATAAGCACAAAAAAATGAAAGGGATGATTATGTGATATCAGCCTAGAGTTCAGAGTATCCAGCAGAACTGGGAAGATGAGAAGATCTTGAAAAACAAGGAGAGTTTGAAGAAGAAAAATAATTAGGACCTTTCATAGTTGTATCACTGTCCACCAAGTGTGAACAGAGTTTGACAAATAATCTTGATGTATTTGAACATCAAGGAAAAAAGAAAATAAATGTATGGTCTTCTCTTGTCCTGTATTTCACATTGGCTGGATTCTTTGATTGCACATACAATCCTTCTTACTGTCTCTGGATTTGCACCATTCATACTTGTGCAAAGTGGCTGCAGAATCATGGAATCATTAAGGTTGGAAAAGACCCCTAAGATAATATAGTCCAACCATCAAACCAACACTACCATGACCACTAATCTAGATCCCAAAGTGCCACATCTACACATTTTTTGAACACCTCTAGGGATAGAGATTCCACTACTTCCCTGGGAAGCCTGGTCCAATGCCTTACCACTCTTTCAGTAAAGGAATTTTCCTGATATCTAACCTAAACCTCCCCTGGTGTAACTTGAGGCCATTTCCTCTTGTCCTCACACGTGTGAGTCTTCCAGTGCAGACTGAATGTCCCCACTCTTAAGTGCTACAGGACGAGAATTCTTCCCACAAGAACTGTGCTCATCACCCTTGACAGATTTATTTTTCAAAACTTGTCACCTACTCATCACACTCATGTTTCAGAAATATTCCACTGTTCAAAGCAGCACCAAAAAAAGTATCCAGTAAAGATGAAGATGCACAGGAGAATGCTGCCAGGTTTGCTATTCTCGTATTTCCCAATTTAAACCGAGTGATAATTCTGCCACAGCAGCCAACATATTCATTCTTAGAATAAAATCCCACTTGTGAGAAGGCTTGCTACAAGTAAAATTCTTTAAAAGCTCTGAGTAGATGTAAGTGGCCTGAGCCTCTATTCTCAGCAATGCCTGGTGGGAAGCGCCGCCTTGGCTGACAGTGGGGGTTTGAGCCCGGAATCTCCAGAGCTAAAAAAAAAGTATGCAGGGACTGCCTGAAAGAAGGGCCTTTTTAATAAAGGGTTATGCATTTTCTTTTTTGTTCAAAGGAACCTCTTCCCACCTGTCTGACAGCCACAGGAGGTTGAAGCTTGAATGAGCTTGTGTGATAGTTGCCCTCCTGATTGATATCCTGGGGCTGAACTTTCGGTCCCACCAAACTGAAAACATAAATTGCCACAGCTTGAACTAAGTAGCAATATTTTTAGCAGGGGACTGTAGCAAATCACAGCCTCTGTGGACTGTCCCAGGAGGAGCGATGTCCAAAACACACACTCACCAGCTCATTACACCGGTAGCCTCTATCACAAGAGTGAACAACAAGTGAGAACACGATCGCCTTAGAGCTCTCTCATGCTGATTTCTTTGTAAATTAGGCTTTATCTGAGCCTTATTTAAAAGAAACAATTTAATTAGCAACACTGAAAGTGCATGGAGAGCTACAAATAAAGCCTGAATCTGCCAACGCAAACAGGAGAAACAGAATTGATCCATAACAACAGAGATCAATTTTCAAGGGAAAACATTTTTACAGGCCACCTATTCTTTTCTGACAGTTTTCCCACAAACAGAGGATTCAAATTTAGGTTTCAAAAGGGAGTTTTCAATCCAAAACTGATGCGTGTACAAAAACTGGTTATACAGAAAAAAGAAGCATCCTGTGTTTGTCTCCAGAAACTACGGTTTACTGGGATAGACTGTAAAAGTTCATAAAGGAATACTATTTACAGGGGATTATCTGAAATAAAATGTGATGCAAAAAGCAGTCCAAAGAAGAGACGGCTAAGTGTGAAATTTTCTTTGTAGTCAGCTGCTGATCCACAGATGAGTCATTCGTAAAGGCTTGCTCATGTTTCATCTCATCACCAGTTCTGAATCTTCTGAAACCATTCCCAGAGATTTGGTTTAGTCAGACATGCCTCAGTCACCACACCACCTTCAGCAGTGCCACACAGGAGACTACAGGACAGAGTTTTCCTTTCCCCATTGCTTTTCTTTGTCCCTTCTCCCACATGAGGACACCGGCTGTGCTGCTTCTGTGCTGTGAGAGCTCTTCCTTCCTTTATGCCTGGAGCTGCTGGGCTCGTTGGCTGCAACACACGGGCAGAGCTGGGCAGAAGGCTGCAAGGGGAGCCGTGAAGCCAACGAGCAGCTCAGCGGCAGCAGCTGGTGGAGCCCTCCCTCTTCAACATCACTCAGTGGTAGCACACCAGGAATCACTTTGAGAGAAGTGCCTAAAAGCTCAGCTCCGCAGAGGCACGTCCATAGCAGCAGCAGCATCAATGTGGAGAGGGCTGTGCCAGTTCTGGCTTTTCAAAACCATAACCTCCAACACAGGGCAATGCAAATGCATGCACTAGGAGCATGAACAGTGGCTGCTTTGCAAAGCAATTATCAAATGAACAGAAACATACTCACATTTGTGCACTTTGTGTCCTAGAACATTTTTGTTATTAAAATTCTCCTACTTTGCAATCAAGTAAAACGAAGAAAGCATGAAAAGCCTTTTTGCTACTCCAAGAGGAGTGCTTATAACCAAGCTTGCAAGCTTGCATTCCAGACTTGAACCTTCTGACGTGTAAAAAATGAACTACAATACCAGTGCCCATGCTGGTTCTACTGATTTCCATGGGTTAAAACACTCCTGTGCAAAAATAATGTGGCATTTTCCCTCATCCTTCTCTCATTTTGGGTACCATAAGAGCAACGCTCAAACTCAGGGCCTTAACACGAGGAAACGTGTTGTGTTGCCTCTGCCCTGCCAGTGCTGCTTCCCAATGTAAACAAGTGATTTCTACAGCTCCACAGCCTCTCTTGACTCTGTCTTGGACTTGATACAGCACAGAGCAGTTCTGTCACTACACCCACAAATTACAGCATCTGACATGGACAATAAACGGATTAATGTTGTTGGGTTTTTTGTTTGTTTGTTTTTGTGGTTTTTTTGTTGTTGTTGTTTGTTTGTTTGTTTTTTTTTTCTCTAGTGCCCTGAGCTAGCACCCTAAATTAATGACAGGGAGCTCATACACAAGTTCATACACAAGTTCGTACACAAACAAATTCAACTACTATAACAAAACAGCAACACAAATCAACCCCAAATGGTAATCTAGGGAAAAACTAAAAATAATGCCTTCTTCCAGTTTTACTTTTGAACTCTCATCAATCTTCTTTCCAGTACAGCATACATTTTGACAGATATCAAATAACGGCAACAGCTACAAAGGGGCCTGCCTGGTTTTAGGCATGCTCCCTTTCTTTAAAAATGTTGCTCAGCCCCAAATCAAGTGAGGTTTGAAATATTTCCCAGGTGTAGAAATCTTCCCTTTCGGAACGAAAACACTCTCCACGGAAGCCTGAAGCCTCACCAAAATAAAAAAAAAAACCACTAACTTCATTGAATCGGTGCAAGGCAGTCTTCATCTATGGATGTGAACCTCCCTTACTGTGCACTATGCCCCACAGTTTGCGAGCCTCTCCCAGGATGTCCACGACCCTGAGTCCCAACTTGAAAGCAAGATGAAAGCAACTGTCAAGCAGTCATTATTTCCATCGGATTCAATGATCTTCAAGAGCCACCAAAGGAGAGCCTCTTTACCATCCCTGAAGAGGTCAGAGCCAAGGTTGCAGAGATTTCACGTATCATTTTCCATAGCAAGTATGTTAAAAACTGGTATGACCACCTGTACTGCTACATCCATGGATGTCGGCACACCATGGTACACAGTGGGCATGATCCAGAGCCATGGAAACAATTTTCCTGCTTCAGGGCTGTGGTGTCTGGAAGCCCAGGTAAACTTTGTCCGAAGCAGATTTGCTACACTGACATTCCTCGCTCTGAGCAATTCCCTCTGCTTTACATTTGCCAATTTCTCAACTGAAAAATTCAGATTATACATCCTCGATCCACTGAATATGCCTTTTCTATTTGTGCTTTGTTTCAAAGGAAGATTAGCTCTACCTAATGTTTCTGTCTTTTCCTGCTTCTCTGAAGGCACTGCATCCAGGAATTGTGACAAAGTTGCACCAGCTGAGGCCTGGGGACAAAACTTTTCTACACAGAATGGGACCGTTCCTCATTGTTTATCCCATGTCATTTGAACAGTAAATATTCCCAGTCAGTATGAATATATGCATTTCTACAAAGAATACACAGTTCTCTTTCTCAGCTGGGACTCAAAGGGACGAAGTAACACACTCTTCTTTCAGTTCTAGTGCACTGAATTAGCATCTTAATTTCATTCATGCATGGTTGATAATAAACCAGCAGAAAAGTCAAAACTGCCCGTGATATTTACTTAGGATGGTCCAGAAAGAAAAGAAAAGGTTGTAAGTCAAAATTATATATTGTATAATAAGATCTGGGATGTGAAAATGGCATGCTCTGGGTACGAAACCCCCCCATACTCATTAGTTAAGGTACTTATGCTTCTTTTGACAATATAGACCAATTGATCTAAAGACAGAACAGTCAGGCATGGGGTGGTATTGGGCTCATTAATAAGATTTGTACCGAACTACATAAATCATTTAAACGGATGATATTCACCAGATGGTTTCCACTGGGCAAACTGAACCTTAGTGCATACATCTGCATTACCTGGCTGCAGCTAAAATCTTCTTCATTACTTTCAGTTGTGATACTCTTTCTTCCCCCATCTGCTTTTTCTTCTTATTATAACTACTTATTTTTCCAGGGACTCATTTTTGTTGCTAGCTTAGTCCTATGTAGTGCTGCCAACTGTGATGACAATTTGGTTTCATAATACAGTGGACAAAAATGAGTTCATTGGTTCAAAAATTTTTTCACAGATGAGTGTTGGTAATTAGGTATATTTCTGCATTGTATTTACTTTAGCAGACAGAATCACTAGGATCAAAAATACAGCTTGAAATTAGTTTTATGATACTAGTATTTCATAAACACGTAGTACTTTTGTCACCGTGAACTCTTTTAAAGCATAGCTGATAGAAAAAACAGTCTTCCTCAACAAAGCTGAATGAAAAAGCCTCACTGGGAGCATTTTAGCCAAAATAGATGTTCTATTCACAGAATCACAGAATGTTAGGGATTG
>NW_009695064.1:0-87880 GCF_000703405.1 Apaloderma vittatum | reverse complement strand
CAGATTTTCCCACATGGTCTCATCTACCAATCACAACAGAAAGGACCAAATTCATCCTGGCTGCATTTCACATGTACTCGATGGAGTTCTAGAATTCAGGGATAAATCTGGCCCGTTGTGGTGGATGCCTAAGGATATTTCAGGAGAGATCCCTGAGGTATGGCTCTTAGCGGTGTGTTGAGTATTTTGCAGCAGCTGGTAAACCTGCCCTATAGATCGGAAGTTTGTGCCAGGAGTGAACTTTGTTCAGCGGGAAGAGCCCAGATGCGTAGCAACCTGTCTGTGTGTGCGTTCGTTTTTTGTAAGTGCTCTGAGTAGTCATGAAGCTACTGCTGCCTTTGATCCGTGGCTTGCCATTATTTTCTCGGTTGTCTGTTTTCGTAAATTGTAACTGTAAAGTGTCGCCAAGTGAGAAGCTTGGGTTAGTATTAGTGATGTTGGCACCAAAGTGTCTCAGGACCCATTTGGCAATGAAACTGGACAAACGTTATTAAACCGATCAGTGATTTAAGGCTTCAAAAAGAAGGTAATGACTTGAATACACATTTCACTCATCATTCTTGAGATAGTGGGCCAGATTTAATTTAAAAGTTAAATGCTTTGGAAAATCAGGAATTACTTTAATATATTAAATCATTTTCCAATTAAGTTCCTGAAATCATTTTTGGTGGGTTGCGCTGCAAATCGAATAAATTAATTTGGAAAGCCGTTTTCAGAATTTCTTTACTAGCTGGTTAAAGCTTCTTTTAAGTCATGCCATGTATGAGGGAGCAAACTGTTCTTTTTAAATGCAAATGAGACACTCATTCTGTAGACAAGTTGCAACTCTTCTACTTCACTTTGCCTGAACTGATGATGTGCTTAAAAGTGCACAGTCATAAGACATATGTTTTATGTTTGGAAAAGACTTGCGAGGAATGTTTCAATGCAAGATTCCAAGTATGGGACAAACGTCTTTTTCAGGTGTCTGTGCCACTGACCATTGATTACATTAAATGGACAGAGTAGGTTTGCCAGGCCCCTTGGAGGCGTACATTTACTGTACGTTTCATTTTTCACCCCTTCACTCTCTCCCTCTGCCCAGGATGATTAACATTGCTGTGAAAACTTATCTGAGTTGTTCTAAACACATCGTCATGTTACAGTATTGCTCTGTCACTCATTTTCATGCAGTGCGTATTCAGGGAGTTGGAAGGGCAGGAGGCCTGTAGAATTTTGGGTTCAATAAGTCTGGTTGAGCGTTTGCTCTTGTTCTCTCCCAGGAAAGGAGATGATGGCCAGAGTGTGATGGACCCGTGTTCTGGGTTGGAATGGTGGTCTTGGTTAGGTCTTGATCTGCAAAACTCGTTAAGAACTGGATCTTGTTTCTTGTAAAGTTAGTTAAAACTCACTTTGAGTACTTACTAGTCAATCTGGCTCTTGTTTTCGTATCTATGTTTTGAGTTAGGTGTTTTGGGTTTGTTTTTTTTTTGACAAGTGTGGCAGACTTTTATCCTTTTCATTTTAAATCTGATTGGGCTGCTGGTAATTTAGAATGTGTTCCATGAATACTTAAGCTTCTAAGTTCTCTGATTTTTCTGTTAGCACTAGTATTTTTCTTGATCAGATGATTGTTCGTATGATTGAGTTCCCAGGCACATGCACTAGAGATACTGACAGTGCATTTTTCTGTAGCAAAAGGAAAATGCAATAATGTAGATTCAAACAGTTGCCTCTTATCTTACAGTTTTCAGTTGGCAGGCTTTGTTTCAGAAAACTGCTTAGATCTTTATTTTATAAACCTGAAACAGCATTCTAAGCATCTTAGTCTAATATTTCTCTATCTGCTGTGAAAGCTCATTATACTCTGCATATATTGTTATGCAGGCTTTTCCTTGTTTCTCCTGCATTACTCGCAGAGAGAGAAAAGTGAAAGAACAATGCAAACAATGTTGGTTATGACAACTGTGTGAGGTATCTCTTATACAAACAGACAGAAGGGACTATATGCTGCGATATATAGGTCAGTCTTTGAAATAACATAGTGGAGCTCTTACGCCGGACAGAGAGATTTAGAGTTGGGGTTGGATGGTTTGCCTCTTGAAACTTGAAGCATAATTGCATTTCAGACATTTACAGGCTAGTACATGTAGTCTGTTCAGTTGAAGTTTATTTTAAGAAACATCACGTTCTTTAATTGAGTTGAATTCTACAGAAGAAATAACCCTGATAATCCACGTGTCTTCATTTGATAGAAGAATATGGTCAGGAATTTCAAGCTGCTTCAAGTCAGGTGATAAGTTTAAATGTTTATGTAGAGAGCAATAAATAACATCCTTCTGGCTTTCCATTTTGAAGTGTCACCTCCAAAGACCACTTCAATCAGTACTGTAAGGACTGGTATATTTTCATACTTGCAACTTTACAGTGTTTTCAGGTATATGCTCACATAAAGTGCAGTTATATAATTATAGTTTGACACAGCTAATGACAGGGAAGCTGACCCTTGCCAACAGTAGGGCAAAAATAATGGTCTTTGCTGCTGCCAATGGTTAGCCTTGCAGAATTGTGCACTAGATTCTTCTGTGATTTGCTGCCTGCTTCTAAAATACAGGAACCTACAAGTCATCTTTCTTGTATTCACTGGTAGTTGTCAGTGCAGTGGAAAAATACAGCCAGACAGCAGAGGTAGAATGATAGACTGTAGTTGTTTTTAAAGAGAGGAATAAAGACAGAAAAAGAGGGAGAGGGAGGAAAAACCCTTCAAAATGAAAAAAAGCTGAGAGACATTGTGTAGAAGTGGAGAGGGAGATGTAACACAGTGCTCTGGAAGCAGGTAACAATCCTCATAATCAAAATTCCACAGAACAAGAGTACATATATTTATACACAGCATTTAGAATAATTTATTGTGTAAACTAAACCCCATCATAGAGACTAGTCTAAGTAAAATGTTCTGTGACTGTTTACGAAGTGTACATTATTTCCAGTGTCTTGCTTCCATCCAGACTCTATCTGAAACTCAGAACTGTGGCAGGCCTGCAATCTGAAGGACAGCTCTAAAGCTGAAATGCTGTGTTAGTGTTTTGGCAGCATTTTAGATTATGCTTATCTAATAGATCACCATTTGTTTATTTTGGGCATAGTTGTGTTTTTTTTTTCCTTAGGTTGCTACCTTATCCCCTACTGCATTAGAATCATAACTGAAATTTGTTACCTCCTCTCTTTAAGAAAGGTTGAACAGTTAACATTAGTGCTGACTGTTGATTTTTAAGTGTTCAGTATTTTAGTCAGCTTCAAAAAATACTGCATAGGAAGAAGGGGAATGAACTTTTCTTTCCTGAGTTGTTAGTAATCTTAGAATGGGTTAGTAGACCTTAGAATGTAGTCTCAGAGTTGCAGGCAAGCTTCAAGTGTGCCTGCTTAAATTCCAGTGTTTCAGAAAAATAGTCCCAAATTTACTGGAACACAGAAAATAATTTATCTATGTTCTTTTGACAAATCTTTCACAAAGATATCTATAAATCTATAAATCTAAGCTTTCACGTCTTTTTGGTTTTTTTTTCTCTTTCAGTCAAGCATCAGTACCTTGAGAAAAATTGTTTTATTCTTTTACCAGAATGATATGCTTCATCTCTAGGGCATTACCCTGCACCAAGCTATCTTGAGGTCTTCTGAACAAAGTGAAAACTGTAAACTGTTAAGAATCCTGAATTAGCTGAACACTACAGTGCGTGCAGTACCTTTGGTGTTTAAACCAAAGAGCAGCTGGAGGCACATTTAAGGGCTTAAGGAGCTGATACTGTGGAGGACTGGGCATTCCCAAATCCTGTTGAATTTGCTGTGTGTTGGGGACGATCATGCTGACACGAAGAACTGAGCACCCTTCTGTCCTCAGATTTCTGTCTTAGCAGGACTTTCTATACAGAAGCTTTGGAAAATGGACTATGTTTAAAACATGAGTTTATATGAAGCAGAAATATGTTCTAAAGATTTTAGGGTTTAGATCAAAAATCTTGGATATTTAAATCCTGTATTGATAGCAGATATGACTAAGCTTGAACAGTGGAAGTAAAAAGCTTCCTTGGGCTGCTTTCTCGGCACGGCTCAAGAGTGACCTGAAAGCCCCACTTCTTGTGGTGAGAGGGTAGTTCCTGGATGGATGAAGCAGATCTGGGCTTCTGGAACTGGCAGCAGTGGCAATTAGTGGCAGCTTTGTTTGTCTTTCTGAAGTGGACACATGCTCTCTGAATGTCTAGCATGGGCTGCATAGACTAAAATACTTTAAATATAGCCTAACCAAATATATATGTTTTGTTGTTGCAGTTGGACTAGAAAAGCATTGTAGGTTCCTTCCAACTGAAATAGTCTACTATGTTCTATTCTACTGGTTGGGTTACACAGCTGGGTACCGATTTTCTGCCCAGGGAGTGATTTGTGATTAAAAATACCAGGTTATAAATTGCTCCAAAACATGGCTTATAGCGGAAGCACCAAATGACTGTTAACTGTAGCAGTGCTTCCATAATACGTTCAGACATGGAATTCACATCAACCTGACTGAGGTTTTCTTGATGGTAATGTTTTTCCCGACAGCATTCAGTTGGAAAATGGCAACATTGCGTTTTCCTATGGTTAGGTACGCATTAAGTAGCGTTAGCAGCAGCAACAAACATCTCCCTTTCACAGCAGCAAGTGTGCAGAAGAAAACCTCGTTCCCTCTTCTGCTGGAATATCTGCATTTTATGTTCATATATTGTGACCAGTTTAATTAGGTTAGTAAGTCAGGGCATTGAAGAAAACTCTTGACTTAGATCTTCAATGTTAAAATCGTTTTTCAGCAGAGATCTTGGCGCAACCGCCATTTGCAATGTCTGTGGTTTTCTTTTGTTTCTTATGCTTGCGGTACATAGTTTATTTTTAGCATTTGAATTTCGTATGGCTCCACTAATATTTATATCTTATCTTTCAGTTGCACATACACTAACACTGTTCCTGAACTATTCATTTAGTATTTCTCACTGGGCTACTATTTGATTTGCTACAGACCCTTGTAGTATGGTTTCCTCACAAGAAACACTCTGCTTTCTAAGTTGCAAAACATACTTGAATTACATGAGCATCTGACAAATCCAGGTTAGTGGAAATGTCAGAATGTTTTAGCATTCACATTCTTGACTTTAAACTGCTCTCTACCAATCAAAAGTGGCACGAGTGGCTTTTTTCAAAGGTACTGCTGGCTAAGCATGGAAATCGAGCTGCTGTGGTAGTACTTTTGTCTCCTGCTATTGTTGTTGATGATTATATGGTCTTACAGGTTAAATGGAAGTTACTGTAGCTGGTATGTATTTTTGTTATATTAAGGAAATCTGCAGGGAACTCTAGTTACTTATTCTATATGCAAGAAGAAATGAGAACTCTGAAATCAGAGAATGATAACCTGTACTTAGGGAAATGGGTCAGTAAATGAAGTACAAAGTGTGAAATGTGAAGCGAAAGATTTATCCAGACAGATTCTGCCAGAAGAGTGAGAAGATTACATATCCACATAAATTCCTATTGTGGTGATGCTACTCTGTGTATATACACGTGTATGTTTCTGCTTCATTATATATTGCTCACTTTTAAGAAAGTGAACTCACTCTGAGAATCTGTCATTTCTATCCTGTATTGTAAGTAACAAGCTTCAAAGTCATCCTCTGGTCACAGCTGCGAAAAGCAAATAGGTTTGTGTTCACGAATAAGAGAAAATACTAGTTTTTTTATATGATCGTTGTGTTCGCATCAACCCGAAATAATAATAAATAGTAAAAGGCAAAATAGTGGTGAAAAGGGATGATAACCTTTCAAAACAGTATATTTTATCATTTGGCAGACACAGTTGTGAACATTAGTCATAGAAACCTGCAGATAGTAGAGGCTTAATATCAAAGCTAATGATTTATTTTATGTTAATGACTTTCTGCTAGGGCATAAAAGACTGCTCATAATGGACTCTCAGTGCTGTGTTCAGTTGCGAAGGCTAATGGGATAAGCCTACCCAAAATTAAGCTTTCTGAAGTAAATCATGGTGTTATTTTTGCAAGCTAACTCTTGAAAATGTATTGGCAAACTGATTTTTTAAAAACTTCTTGTAATTTTTAGAGGTAAACGTAAGGCAAGGGTTTTTTTTTTCTTCGTTAGAAGTTTTCTTAATTATATTGGAAATGTCTTTTCATGTTTTTTTCTACAGTTCTGAGGAATAATATTCATGATGTGGAAGTCATTCACTTCAGTGAATGCAGTAAGTTTTTGTGAGGCACGTTTTTTGCGGGTTGAACAAAGGAAAATGAGTATTTTTTTTAGTGGCCTAGTCAGTAATTTGCTAAATGGTAGTAAAACTCTTAGTTTTGCATTGAGAAGTTTTAAAAAATCATGTTTACAATTAGTTATAACCAACATTATATTTCAATAAGAGATAATTTGCCTACTAAAGTTCACATAATGTGCTAATCATGTCTAGTGGTTAATAAAGGCCTCCTATCTCACTCCCCTGATGGCTATAAAAGGCTATTATGTTCATGGCAGCAGTTCAGGTACAGCTGCTGTGTGTTAATAATGCATCATTGTCCCACTAATAAACACAGCAAAGGTCAGCAACCCTGAGCACCTAAAACACCTATTCTCTTTCCAAAATATTTATTAACACCTTAATGACGGATCTATTCATTTTGGTTAGGATTATATCGGTTAATGACCCTCATGGAATCTCATGAGTTCAAGTTTTGCAGCCTACATGCTGCTGTGGGCTGTTGCACTCATCTTTCCTTCTAAACATTTCTTTTTCGTTGCAGTTATGTGTTGGGTTTTTTTCAATTTAAGATTCGCATTCAGTGTCACTTTGTGGATTAACTTAACTTTGTTACTTAGTTTGGCAATTTTCTTTTTTTTTTTCTTCCCCGCAGCTAATTTAAGATTATGTTTAGGGGCTAAATTTTCATTAGTTAAAACATTTTAGAGAAGTTGTAACCACATGCTAGAAAACTACGTGTATGACGCACATTCACATAGAGAGATGTATGTATACATGTGTGCATGTATGAGGACTGCTTCCTTTAGGTTCCGTACATGATTTTTTATTAGTGACTTACGGTTTCATTTTTAGCATAGATTGCTGTATTCATAAAGGTTTTTTAAAATGCATCTTCTACAGACAAAGAACATACTCACATGGGATTTCCATTTTGCCAGGGAAACATGCAAATCAATAGGCCAGCCCTTATCTGCATTAAAATTAGGTATACTGTAATTTATGGGTGCAGTGATACTGTGTTTGTCTTGCATAGCCTCAGATATTTTTTAAGGTAGCCTGGCTATGTGTCCTTAGAGAAAAGCAAAAGTGTTAATTGAACAAAATCTCATTTTCTCATCTTGTTGTATTGCCTTGTGTTTTCTGTTACTCATTTTGAAAACCTGATAGGTTTTTTTGTGTGCTGTGTGATTTACAAACAAATGTTCAGAGGGCAGAAAAATACCACTACACTTCCATCAAGAGAAATGAAAAAGCTTAACTAGCTGAAGGGTTTCTATTTGGTGTAGCACATAGCTTCAATGGCACATTTGTCATGCTTTAAATATATAATGCATACAATAAAATATGTACAGGCAGAGTTGTGATATATGTAGTGTCTGGCTCCATTGCTATTGTTTGTAGTCTCTACGGTTGTCATACGTTGTTCTTTGCACATCATACCCTTACAGCAGAATTTGACACAATTTCTAGCTCTCAGTCCTGCACCATTTTCATTGCACAATATACACGAGTTTGACAGGGTGTGTTGAGGACAACTCTGGCAAGCAATTGATATTTTGAAGTGGCAAGCGTTTCAGCAGCTGCCTGCTTGTGAAAAAGGAATGATAAGATATACTGTATTGTTAGTTTCAGGCAAAGCATTAAGGTTTAAGCTCTGTAAAAATGTACACATTATTCGTCAGTGGTGAAGCAAGCCTTTTATGTTTTTTAGAGCTTAGCTCTCTGGCTGATGTGAACTAGAATGACATTGGTTTAATGGTCAGTAAATGAATAGGAGTACTTTGAATTTGAACTGCTGCCAATTTTGCACCGACAAAGAGACTGACAAAAGAAAGATTTTATGTGAAAGCAATGTTTGGGGAGGTGGGGAGAGGGGTAGAGGCACCCAACAGAAATATTCCCCAACGCAGCCTTGTAATGACACTAAAATTGTTAAAACACATCCATTTTACATGGCTCATCGGCTACAAACCTAAGCTGTTTCATCTAATGTTCTTTAAAACCTGTTGTATACACACAGTCTTTTAGAATATATTCATATGGAATTTACAGTGTGTTTTTCTAAATACCACACTGTGCCCTGAAGGCCTGTTGGCAGAACATCAGAGTTGTCCACTGCTGGAGTTCCCAAGTCTCTCTCTATCTGGTAGTGGGAAATTGTAGTTTAATCAGTTATGGCACTTTCAGTGTGTAACATTCATTAGTAAGGCAATTTGTCATGACTGTTAATAGTCAGGATGCATCTGCTCTCTCTTCAGTTGTAGAGCGTGATAAGCAAGAGGGCAAATATTTCGATATTTAATAATATTAGCATGTTTGAAAATTGCAGGTTAAGGTTAGTGCTCAGAACAGAAACAGCAGATTAATAATGACCTATTTATTTTTACTGGTTTTACCTTTACAGATTTGATTTTAAAGTACCCTAATGCTCTTATGAGTTGTGCATTATGTAACCGGGTATTAGAAAGTAAACATTAACATCTTCAGTGTTTAGCAAAGACTTTTCCTCTGTGGTTGTAAATTCAAAGTTAAGATATTTTCATGGAGTTGTAAATAATTGTAATTGAGCTACATCATTTCCCAGTGTGTCAGTAGTAGTTTGTTCACTGTATCATGTTTGGCAGTAGCAGGCCTTTTACAGGGTTGTTTTGTGGCTGGACAGCTTATAACGTTATAAAAGATACTGGTGCCTACTAAATAGACAACATGCAATTAGAATAATGTTCTCCTCTTGCTAAAAACTGGCTTGTAATCGTTGTTCATTGTTCTAAATATGAAAGGTTAAAGTGTTTTCTACAGTCAAGAAAGGTTAGAGGCTTTTTTCACATATATCTGATAACCCTCATGTATTACATAATATGATAGCTTCAAACACAATAGCTTTGTGACACATTTTAATTTTTAATGAAAAGCCCCCCAAATTTTAACATAATGATTTCTTTAGAAACTGAGCCCAATCTTGGTAAAATCCGTTCTTGCTAGTAACAAAAGCTGTTACTGTTTAAGTTCCTGTTCAGCAGTTAGTTGGTACGCTTCACTGGATGTTGTCAAAAAGGCTTTTCTCTTGATTGACAACCCCGTAGGAATGTGAATGGAGATTTTAATTGCATATCATGTGTGCATATCAGAGTGAGTGGATTCACTGACTCTGCTTAGCTCCGTATCTCCTCAGGTCAGCTATGCCCAAACACTTTTTTTTTTTTTTAATAAGCAAGTGGTATATTCTCCAAAGAGAGACAAAAAGGACATACAAGTAAAGAATGGACTGTAGAGCAAAAGGTTCCTGTGGATTTTGGAAGAGAAATGTGTGCAATAAGTTTTCGGACTGTTTTAACACAATTAAGAGGTAGTTTGAAGATACAAATTAATTTCAAGTCTAAGTTGTCCAAAGACTGCTAGTATATATTTTTCTTCTGGCATTTGCTAGCAGAAATGTGTTTATCTTTCTACTTTTTTTTTTTCCAAGAGTACTTTGACAAAATCAGTCGAGAAAAAAAGTGAAGTGGAAAAATTTACTGAACCAGGCTGTCCTTGTGTCTTGCACCTTTATAGAAGATATGGGGAAAGGATGGGGTTTTTTTTGTATTTGTAGGAGATAGCGTCCTTTCTCATTCATACTGGATTTGATTCACACTCTGCCACACAGTCAACAGTGGGCAACACTGTTACTTCAGGGGGAGATTTATCTAGATAAGGACTGTCAGAGATCTCAGTTTTGATTCTGATAGTAAAAGCGAGTTTTAGTGTGAACTGTAATGCAACTTATATACTATTTTTTTCTTCTTAAAACCGGTAAATGATACATCACTGCCAAATGACACTGATAAATAGACCTCAACATTTTCCATAGCCAAGAACATTGAAGGTGAAAATGACAAAGCCAAAGATTCGTTATTACGAATAGTTATTAGATTTTGATGTCTCAGGTTTCATTTTACATCAGAAACCACAACACTGACTGCATATTCTTTAAATCTCACAAAGCATCAGCAACTGAAAGCACAGCCACAAGTTGTGGGGAACTTTTAGCCAAGTTAGTGTTTTGTGCCTGTGCATGGACATTGAAATCTAAAGAGGGATGGCAACGGCATTTTTCTGGGAGGACCCCTGGGAAGGAATTGTTGCTTAGTCAAAAAGTTTCTTTCCTGGTTTGTCAGTGCTCTCCGATGAAAAGCAAACTGACTGCCTCTTGCTCTTGTACCCTTTGTGTAGAGCCAACTCGCGCTTTCAGGTTTTATTTTTGCAAAGTGTGGGAATGGACGATGCCAACCACTTGTTGAATCTCAAGGCTAAAACTGCGAGGCCCAGCACCTTGTCTGACAACTTGCTCTTTAACTTTGACACCTGCATGGAGCCAATTCACTCCAGTAAATAGTGGTGGACTAAGGTGTATCTCTCCCAGCTACACCTTGAACATGAGTAAACCCTCAGGAGTGCATAAAACTTGAATACTTTAAGAAGACAACCAACAAGACTTTTAGCCCCATCCCTGGAAGTTTTTAAGGCCAGGCTGGATGCAGCTCTGAGCAACCTGATCTAGTGGAGGATGTCCCTGCCCATGGCAGGGGGGTTGGAACTAGATGATCTTTCAGGTCCCTTCCAAGCCAGACAATTCTATGATTCTATGATTCTATGATAAGACTTTGCTTTATTTCTGATGAAACATCTCCTTTCTGACTTCATATATGACATCAGTGGATGGTTGAATCTCCTAGGAACTGACACTTCTGGGGATTTTGAGGATTTATGAGCAGAAAATAGAGGGAAATGGCAAAGATGGTAATCTGAACATATGATTCCCTCTGTACAGTGTACATTCAACTTCTATGAGCAAGTGCATCAATGAGAAGCTGTAGATTTCTGGACACTCAAAGGTGCTTGTGTTTAGATTTGTCTGGGCTTACACCTGTGCAACTTTCAGACCTTTGGCACTTCTGATAGATTTTTTTTCTTTTTTTGAGGGAACTTCCTGGTTTTGAGAACTTTTCATCATAGCTACCAGGTCAGCAAGGCTCCCAAAGGCAGGAAAAATTGTAGACTTTGGATGTCGAAACCTATAAGAAATGAAGAATTTTTTTTATTTTTTTTTTTTGTCTGTTGAGGAGATAGAACATTTAGATTGTGCGGCATAGTAAAGCTTGTAAGTAAAGTTTTGATAAAAATGAGAGTGGACCCTGAAGCTGTAATTTTGGATTAACACTATGGTAAATCACCGTAGTAGCTCTTGTAGTAATGTTGAGAAGATTACAACATTGCTGCCATGAGGACTTTAGTTCCTCAGGATTTTGTTAGGTTATGAAGTCAAACACTATAAACCTGGGAATGTCAGATTTAAGGATGTCTTGACTTTGCTTTTTAGTATGTTATCATTGACAGGAATTGATGGACTGATCCCACAGTGAATGTTGAATAAGTGGTCATGCCATTGCAGCTTTATAGTTAATACAGTTACAAATGGCACCTGAGTTAGGCTTTCAGGCAGCCTTATATCTGGTATTTTACACATTTTGGCCTCTCAACTTTGTAACCCAAATAATATTCTTTCAAAAGTATCTTCTTTGTGTATGTGATACTAATTCACTGGATCGTAACCATGACATTCATTGCTATCGTCTATCAGGAGTGTTTGAGTCTTTTCAACACTGCTGCACAAATTTTTCTGCTGCAGAGTTAACTCTTTTAAGCAGCAGGGAGAGTTTTGTCCTGGTGAGTCAGGGCAGGGCCAAGTCTTGCTGTGGCCTGAAAAATACTGGGCTCTCTCTTACCAGTCCTTTCCCTCTGTGGATGTTTTTTGTCACAGGCTATCCTGAGGCATGCCTAATGCACTAAAGAGTTGGGATCTAACATGAGAATATTTGTGTTACGATTTTGTCACAATGTCCACATTTTGGGCTGGGGAGCTTGAGCATACATTAGGCTTTAGTAATTTCAACAATTTTAACAAGACACTTTTCTATCCCCATTTGAAATATGAACTGCAAGTAATGGAGCTGACTGAGTATACAAATCCTTAGGGTTTGTCCTATGATATTTTTCTTTGGAGCTACAAGGGAGTCCATGTATATGTTAATGAAAGCTCAGAGAAAAAATATTTTTTAAATGGTAAAATATATTATTCAGCTGAATCCATTGCCTTTTTAAGAGTGTTTTGATTCCAGAGGACTTTCTCAAACAGAACATTGCAGTGGAAATGCTAAAGCAGTATTCTGTAATTCAACTTTGGTTTTATTCACTCTTTTCAGAAATTCAGAATGTAAATGTTAGTATTTACTGCAGAATACAATAAGTAAGGTTCTGAAGGTTTTGACTGGAGGAGAAAACTGCAGACTTTCTGGGAACAAGTTAATTACAACAGAGACAGCCATTAACGTGCTGCTTACTATGTGGTTGCCTGGGTTTCTAGCCGTGTTGGAAGCTCTTTACTTATATATATTAGAGCTGTAAACATATTCTGAAGCAGTGGGGCACAGTGATGTACCAGTCCTGGAAGTTAATTTTCTGCCACTCACTCATCAAAATTTTCGCTTTTTTTTACTGCTGAGCTTGCAATGGGCCCATACAGAGGTGAAAATTGTAGTATTGGAATGCCTGTTGCCCTCTTTATTATCAAGCCTGGAAGAGGAGAGCAGGGAAAGTGGGCACCAAGTGTTTAAGGAACTCACCTAAGGAAAAGAGCTGGGGCTGTGATCTCTCAGTGTTGATTTGAGCGTGTGTTTACATTCTACCATCACTGAACATGAGTCTCCTTTCTGCCCAGAGACTCCTTTCGCCCTTTATGTTTCAAGTTTTCTCCCCATAAAAATTCTGAACTTTGAAAAGATGGATGAATTGCAGCCTTACTTACAGTACTTGTTGCCTGGTGCTTAGGAATTTGTGCTAGAACAGAAAGAAACATGAAGGTATCTTGTACAAGACATATTTTCTGACTGATACTGGCCAAAGGTGGACACCATTTCCACCAGTGTGGACACGTAAGCTATCTCCAAGCTGACCGGCTCGCTAGATGGGAAGGGACATCGCTGGAGGATCATGAAGCCTCTGTCCTGTCAGTGGAGGAAGGGAGTGTGGAGTGTTCTCCAGGCAGAGTAACTTTGACCCTCAATTCAAGACCTAGTGTGACAACATGCCTGTTTAAGGAAAACGGCCAAATTTAGATTTACATGACAGCAGAGCTATTAGGATTAGGACTGATCAATTGCAGTAGTACTGGATAATGCTAAAAGTTCCATGAATGAGCATTTGCAGAAGTCTCTATGGTGCATTATGTTGCTCTTTCTGTAGGCTTGCATGACTTCAGGCAACGTTTGCTGGCTCGTGGAACAAACTTGCTGAGCTGCAGGGGTTTCTCTCAGAAGAGCTTTCTGTCTTCAGTCCATGAAATGTCATGTTAGCTATTCCGTTGCTGCCTTCATTTGCTCATGTTCCTTAGAAGTCTTGCAGCAGAGCCTGCCTCTTCAGCAGCTGATATACCATGTCCTGCCAGGAAGTGTTTTTTAAGGAGGTAGAGTCCAAAAATATCAGGAAATCCTTTTGTGACCATTACACTGATGAGGTCACATAAGAGAAATGGTGAAAGATAGTCTCTCCAAAAATACATCCTGGTGAGATAAAGAGCAGTCACCAGTTCACAGATGGAGAGTTCCTTCAACACAGACTTAATTGTGGAGGAGATCTAGAGAAACACTATGAGATGCTCTGCCATCTCGCGTCCCATTCCCTGCCCACCCTCCTTTCCCCTCTCTCTGATAAAGTCACTCTTCTCCACATCCCAATTTGTTCTCTCTTAAGTTGGATGAGAACCTTGTCCTTCATCAACAGTAGATCTTATTCCAGCCCTTATCTGGTGGTTCAGTGACTTATGCCTGTAGGTCTTAAAAACCCCAGAAATCAACAAGTTTGGAATACAAGGAGTGCACCACTCAGTTACGTGAGTTAGGGCTATGCCACAGTACTTTGTAAAGATAATGTTACTATTTTTTTTTTGTTTTTTTCCTCTGCTTCTCTGCCTGTACAAAATGGTACGGTTGACTGTCTAGCTGAGAAGCTGGCTAATCGGTAATGCTTACAAAAGGAGTTGAAAAAAATTACCTGAAGATTATAAATTCCATACTTAGTTTGAAGTATCTATTTATGGCAGCATATTTTGTATATAGGATTATTACTCTCTGGCAAACTCTTCTATGTCTAAACACTTTTGAGTGGGCTAAGTATGAAGTTTCAGGTTAACTTGGATTTTTCTTGCTTTGTGGTTTTAGACTTCAGATTATAAAAACATTTCATGAGCATCAATTTTTATTGTACAGTTTATTTGCAGGAGATGCTATTTCTATGCAGTCCTATTGCTAACAGGAATATGTTGCATTAGATTTTAAAAGGTGAACTTTGTTAGGTTTTTCCTGACAAAGAAATGTATCATCTAGGACACAGAACTGTGACAGGCTGTTTGTGAGATAATTCGACAAATCTTGTATTTTCTTACCATTTTTTCCTGTTATTGTAGAAAGGAGTGCAGCCATGAGCAAAACTTGACCCTCTCGGTCCTTTTGTACATGAGCTGAAATACACTCCTAAATATCTTATTACATTCTTCATGCACCACTTTATAGGACTGCCAGTGTCTGTCACCAGTCCTGCCTTAATGCAGTCTCCTGTTCTTAGTTTCTTGTGTTTAGACTCAGTCCAGCACAAGTACAAAGCCACTGTCTTTTTAGTGTTGAATTTTTAATACGTTTCAGCATTTGTAATGATTTCATTACAGTACTGAAGAGAATTGGACTTTTTCAGATACCACTGTATTTGCAGAAGGAACCATTTTTTCCTCCCTTGAAAAAGTGTGTACAGTACATTGCGTACTCTGTTCTGTACGTATCTGTGTTTTCAAATTAGTTTGTATCACCTCTGTTATAAAACTCCGTTTCTTCTGCCACTACTCTGAAATTGCCTTTCATACTCAGTGTAACCTATGAATTGGTCCTGCAAGTGAGTCATTCCAAGGTGGTTGTTCTTCCCTTATAACTACACTTAATATAAAATACTGTGCTCTATATTATGTCCATCTTGTTCAGATGGAACAGTGTCTGCTGAGATGGAAAAGTAGAATGCAATATCAGAATACATTTAAATGTAATAACATCTCTAGAATCCTTCTTTTTATGGTACAGAGATAACAGCTCTCCTGCCCTTATCACTGCTGTGGCTTTTAGAGCCTCATGATACCAGAGTATTTCAATCACAGGCTTGGCCTTGCAGCTCTTACCCTAAGAAAAATGTCCAGAGGAGTTTTGCTTTCTTCAAGGACTGATATTTGGCCTCAGGTCAGCTAAATAAGCCTATCTTAGGTACCCTTTATTCTTACGTAAAGATTTACGTAAGCTTTACCATTCTAGATATCCTGCATGTTTCTTGTATTAACAAAATGATACCCCTGGGGTTAATTTTCAGGACTATCATGTTTTATACACACTGGACCTAAAGAAACTTTACGGAGAACATTAAGTTCATTTCCTATTGAGTGTTGTTTTTCCTAAGTACATGTGTATTCCAAGGCCCATCGGACAAAGATTTTAAAGTATTAAACCAGCATTAGCTATCACAGTTAGAGCATCCCATTTTATCTGTTCCTCCTGCAGCTGCAAGACTGTGACTGAGGTTCATGTGTATGCTTTCCTCAAAAAATAATCGGTTAGTTTTACTTTTCCCTGTGTAGTGGATCAATCCAATGGGTATTTCATTAGCAAGACACATGCGTGCACAAGCTGTGCATCTGGGGTAAGGGACAAATTATACCCCAGCTCTCTGCAGTACGCCTGGCAAGATTCCCTGCAGGTCTTTTTCCCTGTATGTAGAGTAAGGAATGCTGGTGGCTGAAAGAGAACTTTAGCAGCTGAAGGAAACTTACACCAGGAACTTGTTTCTGTTGTTAAACAATCGAATGTCTTCCCATCCATGTGCTCTCACTCAGGGCTTTCAGAAGCACAGGACTCATGCAAAGCTGTGATGCTCTCGTTATGTGATTCAGGCTACCACCTGCATGGAACTTCTCCATAGTTCCTTGAAGACTGTTACTTCTTCTAAAATTGTCCATGTTTCCTGTAAATTCACATTTTAAATTAAGAACCCTTGTGTAGGTAAATGTAACTAAAGAATCGCTGTATTTTCCTGATACAGGGAGGTTGTCTACTGTTCTTTGATCTGTTTCTCGACCCAGTTCTATGTTACAATTTTGTCGCTGTGATCTACAACAGGCTGTGTGTGTGGTTGAGTGCCCTGGGCCTGGGTGAAGTGAATTTATGGCACGCTCTCTGTTGTACAATAGTGGCCTGTGCAGACACTTCCATGCCCACACAGGATGCCTTTGTGTGAAGATACTCTGCTTTGAAAGCAGATGGGCAATGTTGCTTCCTAGTCCTTCAGACTGAGTTTTCTTCTCAATCGGTGAGCTGGTCTGGTTTGCTGTGTGACTGTAGGAGGGCTACCAAGCAAAGAAGGGGCAGACTTCCACTTTTAGTTACATATTTTAAATGAGTTTTAGCCAGTTCTGAAACTGGGCCCTAAAATTACTTGGGGATTTTGCAAAACAGTGAATGTACTCAGACCGATGTAGGTGCTAATCTTGTCTGTGTACGGAAATGTCACGTATACATCTACCTTAGGCATATCTGGGAAACATCTCGTAGGTGCACTGTTAATGCAGGTAGTTCAAGAATGAAACATGTCCTAAAATTCACCAGTGCATATGATTCCAGAGGCAAACAGTTCTACTTAAAAAGAGACTGAATATGATTTGGTGTTGGCAGCCCTGGCTAACTGAAATATATAGTAACCATTCTAGTTAGTTTTAAATCTGTCCTTAAAAGTGTTTCAGGAATCATTTTGAAGTAAAAATCTGAGGATATGAGATACACAGAAGGAAATGTTTCTGTCTGTCATGAAAAATCTGTATCTAGCTGGACGCTGCAGTGATTGTGAAGAATGATAGAATTTTTAGCTGTCAGAATTTGCATGTATTTAATGCACTGAACTGTTTTAAAAATACTGTTCGTAGGATACTTGTCAAAATATTTTCTATAATGGATGAATTTAAATATAATTAACATATTCATGTTTTAAACTTAGGGGCATTTTTTTTTGTCCAAAGAAGTGCACAATTTACATTCATATATAAATATCCAATATATACTATGTTCAGGTGTAGTATATAGCTCAAGTTTAAATTGAACTTCAGTGATATTCAGTCAAAATACATCTTACTCATCAATACAACTTTGCGTAGTTATTCATTAATATTCTCTTGAAGGAGTGGATAAATGTTTTATACCTACAACCTGTCTCTTACAGGTTTGTGGGTTTTTTAATGATAGAATAACAGAATGGAGATAAAGCTACATCAGATACTTTTTTTTTGTGCAAAACTTGATCTGTATGTGTAAACTTATTAATAAAGGTGCAAGAGCAAATAACCTAGATGTCAGGTAAGATGACATCTATATAAACTGTCTGCTGAGTTCTGAGTAATCTTTTGTTAGTTCCTCCAATAACTCAGTCTAATCAAATACAGGAACATAAGTGATATCATGTAATAGCTTTTTGGAATCGATAAATATGCCATGGCTTTGAATTACTGGCAAGTGTAGATGTGACTGATAAGCTCAATTGTTGGAAAACTGATCCCGTAAGTGTGAAAAGTGAGATCTTTAAAAAAAAGTCAGACAAAAGCTAAATCTTTTATGAAACAGAAATTAAATGTGTCCACATTCTACACTGCACAAATTTGGACGAATAAGTAATGACACGATAGGAAGAAATGTGCATGTTTGGTAGTGACATCTTTCAGGATCCGTGTTGTTAACTATGGATAAACCAGAACTGTGGGTTAAAGAAATGAGATACTGGTTTTCTCAGTCTTCAGAAAACTGCCTTGGTATCAGTATTTAAATTAGAGACTTAGGTGACAGAGGTCTATACTGATTGCTTTCTAAAGCTTAAATACAGGTAAAGCTTTGGGATAGGAACCCTCCATAAAACAGGCATGGCCAGTTTTAGAAGCAGGGATAGGTAACAGAGATGATGCCTTCAAATATCCTCTTCTTTTTTCATCTGGCTTGTCAGTGCACCTTAGTCTGTGACTCCCAAACATCTAAAATTAATGTAACATCTTATTAAAAAGATGGTGAAGCTTATGCATGATATGCTAAGCTTGTGCATAACCACTGGTACATAAAATCCATGTTGAATGCATCCCTAGGTAGGGAAGAGTTTTCTAATGTTGAATGCAAGAATTGCTAGTGTGTGCTACTGATCTTTCCTGACTGAGGTTCCTCCTGCAAGTGTTAGACATCCCATTCTTCACTGGTATGGATTGAAGTGTGGTTTCTTTGCCCCACTGTTCATTAGTTTCAGACTTCTTGATGGACTCAGGAGGCATGGGAAGTCTTGCTCAATTTGCATGGCCAAAGTACATTGGATATCTGTACAAGACATTGAGCATATTTCAGATTGTATGTGGGCTTATTGAGTAAGTTTTGTGGTATCTGTTCTTACCGGACATGTTTGTGGAATTGGGATTTTCTCATCTGAGTACTCACCTGTACAATGGCTGCTGGTATTTCTGTGTTGGTGACATTATGTGTACCAGTGCGTGGTGTGGAGGCTGACTGGGAGGGGAGCTGTTGGGACTGAGAGGCTGGTGTGTTGTCACTTCACCTGTTACGGAGAATAGATAAGAGTTTGATGCTTCCTGCCCCACAGTATATATTTTAATGGAAGCTCTATGGATAGTAGCATTTGCAGAGCTTATATTTAATGAAGATAATATATTTTGTAACTTGGGCTGTTTTGGTTCAGTACTCATCATTTATTTATATGCTATCATTTATTTATTTATATAGCATCCATATTTAGTGCTGTATAAATTAATAACACTATATTTAGTAAATATGAACTATAATCACTGCGCTATTTAATTTGGGTCTAATAAGTACTTGCCAGACTAATGTGTAGTCATGTAGTTGGGCAGATGTACAAAAATGTCATTAACTTGTTTTGATTTGCGGACATTGATGTATGTGGCAATGTCTGTGAGTACTCCTGCTTTTCTTACACCACAGCTACCTCATTTGCCAAATATGGCTATGATCCTTTGTCCATGTTAATTGAGAATGGCATCCTTATTCATCATGTGCAGGGTTTTTTTCAACCATTAAAATGCTGTCCAAAGACTACTCAGCTGAGGAAAACTACAGAATAATACAGAGTGCTTGTTTATCTGTTGTTGTAAGCCTTCTGTTTTAACTCATTGTAATGAATGAGAAAGGGAGCTCTCACATCTGAATGCAATGCTGTTGCTAAAGAGCACAAATTCCTTTTGGAACATCGGCATTAATAACTGCACTGGGACTTGCTTGAAATATTTTCATCAGCAATGTCTCTGTTCAATGTTTCTTCTTCTTTTCTTTGACCTTCTGAAAAATGAGTGAAAAATGCATTAAGATTATTTACATTAGTTGTCAAAAACTGTGTTTATTTCTTTGATAATAAAGGTTTCCATTCCTTGATTAAATTTATGCTTATATTTGACATTTTCCAGGGAAGCATAAATTTGTATGACAGTTAAAGTCTACATACTCCTAGTACCTAGTGCCAGGTTGAGTTGAATTTGGACACATCACATAAATAAAAGTGGTTTTATGTTTCACCTTCATCTGGTAGGTGAGCACTCCACCTTTTCTTGTGAAACATAATCGGTTTTGACATGGCAAAATTAGATCCTGGCTATTTATTATCTGCTGAAATCAAAAACCATAACTGGGAAAGCATGTGGTAAGTCCATTGGAGCAGCTTGCATGCAGAGAAGAAAAGGGGAGGCATTCCAATTTTATAAGCTCAAGGTGATTTTCTCTAACACCTAGACCGTTTTAATTAATTACCCTGAAAGATTGAGTAAATTATTATTTGAATACTTTATGGCATTACATGTTAACATTTCAAGGACAAAGTGCTGTAGTTAGCTTTTCAACAATGCTTCATCTGTCAGAATATATCTTCTGAATTTATGTAGTATACTGCAGTGTAAAGGGTAGTCAGAACTTGAGTATTATGAATTATTGCAAGGAACTTGAGTCAAATATGATCTACTGAAATGGGTGCCCTAGTATTTATGAACAGCTGGAAGGGACCTATGAATTAAGAAAACGACAGATCTTGCTTTTCAAGAATTAAGATTGTTTTGATCTTTTCCTTACATGACTTCTTTTGTTCCTTTTTTTTTTATTTGACATGAAAGTATTAACTGAATGCCATTAAAATGTTGATTGCAATGTGGGTGTAGACTTTGCTGCCCGTGGCATGTCCATGATGCACAGCTCTGCATATTTGCAGGGTGAGATACTGCTTCACTTGACTGCTTACACAATGTGCAGAGCATCTCCTTTTTCCCTTCCTTCATGGCTTTAATTTTGACACTTTAACTTTGGGAAGCAGACTTAGAATATGAAACATGTACTTGCTTGGTGGACACACTTATATGTTTCATATAACCTGTTTAAAACAGTGGGATATATGAAGTTTGATCGGCTGTTTAGATGGTGTTTGTAACCAGAACATCAGCTGTTCTCCATCTTTAATGGAGCTCAACTCCACAGATACAATCTTTCTTCCACTGGAAGAGCATACAGCCTTTTAGTAACTTCATGCTACCGTCAGTAGATTAGATTAAATCCCCATTTACTGCATTATATTAATATTTTCAATGGCACACTAATCCAAGAAATAAATGTGTCAGTTTCTATGGCTACCCTGTAATGGGCACAGCCCTAAGACGGTGCCTTAAGGCCACATAAAAGACTTAACGTACAGATTGAATAGAAGGACATTATTTATTACTAAGCAATCAAGCTGAGAAAATTTAGTGATCTCATTTTTTAGATTTGCTCATTTGACCTGGGCCAATTTGCTTGGCTGATAATATTGAGTATTTAATACCACAATGTTTTCTCAGTTTTAATGATAAAGTGATTCACACTGATTTCTTTCAGAACAGTTTTGTGGAATGAACGATTTTTACGTTCCTATGATACTTATTGATAGTTCTTTACATTTTGTCTGGCGTGAAAGTTAAGATTCACTCAGTCTTTGAGTGAACACATTAGAATTCAAGTGTACTGCTGTACAAAGTGAGAGAGACACTCATTTCTTCCTCCTCCCACACCTTCCCCCCAATATATGTTGAAGCAGTCTGAACTATAAAACACTTGCCATGATGACGGGGTGACAAGCATGAGTCTCAGGGACTCCTCGAACTCTTCAAGGTTGATGCCAGTTGGGCATTCCAAGACGGAGCTCATCAGCCTTGCCCGTCCATGGTGGGTCACCCTTGGTGAAGCACTGGTACTGTAACATACCATTATGACTTCTTACCTTGGGACACACACATGCAGCTTAGCTCTTTCAGGTGTATAAGACATGTTCAGCTGCAAGCTAACATAAAATGACTGGAAGGCCTGTTGATTAGAGAAGATCTGGGGTCAGACTCATCAAATACTTACCTACCAGATGAGAGATGTTGGGAGCAATGAGGCAGCATGCTGTGAGAGCAGGTTTCTTCTCACAGTGTTTCTGGTCCTTTTTAGAACACAGCAATACTTTGGGAAGTGGTGACTGTATCTTGACTTGAATGCAGACTAGTGAGTCACCAAATAATGTAACAACTTTGCTAGAAATTTGTTTCTGGAATATGATTTGAAGAATCTGCACATTATTTTCTTTCCTGTGCAGAACTTGTGGTTATCACATCATTTTCAAAAGGTTTGTTGAAAGACAAAATTGTTCCTACAAAATATTCTTTTACACTTCCTAAGAGAACTACTAATAACACTTTTAGACTGCAACACTTGCCAAGAGCTGACATTTTCAGAATTTCAAATGTCAATAAAACTGCTTAAAACATTGTAAGGAGGCTGAGTTAAGACAAGAGAGACTTAGCAGAACATATTAGTGGTTTTAACACAGGTCTACTTAAGCCTTAAAATTTATGTTCTGGAAAAGCCGATTTCCAGTAAGTCAAAATAACCTTCACGACAAGGTGTATCAACATAAATGCTAAAGACAAGTGACAGATACGTATAGTATATAGCTCACGTGGAATGTGAACATAAAATTTTAATCCATGAGCTGATTACAGAAAAAATAATGTGTCCATGAGGTAATACAGACGTAGGAAAGCAGAGGGTAACATCTTTATCACCTCATAATGACTAGCATCTATATATTTTTCTGGTGCATGTTTGCCATTACCACCACTACATTTGCTCTTAAGTATGTTTGTCCATGCACGCACATGTAGCATAACTAACAAATGGTTATTACACAGTCTCACTTGAGGTCAGAATAGCTGACAGGAAAATATCTAGAGCTATTTACAGTGTAAATGTTAGAGGAAAGAGGAAGTTTGAAGCTTCTGGGCCTGTACGTTTTGAGCAAAGAACCTGGTAACGTAGATCATGTTATAAACTGCCTCTGCACTGTGTGAGATGTAATGTTTCCAAACAATAGTTTTACTAGAGACGTATGTTTTGTCCCTGCTGTGCAGCACCTTTATGCATTGTGTTCTCGTACATGGAAAGCACCTGATGTGCTGAGCAAATCGTTACGTTAGGAACAAAGGCTTGCGCAGCAACGCAGTTAAACTGCTGTAGCTTCTCAAATTTTGTTTGTTGTCTCAAGAGAAGTCAGGATTTCATCAGCTGCCTATAAAGGCGAGTCTTTATATTCAGTCCTAGTAAGGTACTATTATCAGGACAGCCTTTCTGAGAGAGGTCAGGGTACTGTGCAAGTCATTTGGTCACAGCCATTATGGTAGCACTTTTCACGATTAGTTCAGATGCTGTCTTGTACTTCATAAGTTAGCAGTGTTGGTAGGGGAATGAATGGCAAGGAAAACAATCCCAATGTAAGCCTTTTCTTTGAAAGAAATGCAATGTTGCTAGCAAAATTATTTTCCATGTGGACTAAGATATCTTGTTGTGTTTATTGTATTCTGCAAAATACTGCTCATAGCGTTATTATAAGCAAATGAAGCTTTCCAAGTAACAAGTGCCCTCTGTTTAAACAAACGATTTTCTGTGCAGAGGTTAAACACTGAGAGATTCTTCTTGTTCAAGTCATGCTCATGACTTTGGAAAGTCACCAAGCAAGTGTGCTTAAAAAAAGAAAATGTGAATGGAAAATTCTGAAGCATTTTGCCCTTTTGGTTCCTAAGAGTGAGCCATCTTTTCTCTCCACCGTGGTCATTAATAATGACAGATGTATGTGGTGCAGAGTTCACCTACATTATTGTCAGTAACGGGGACAGAGAGAGAATATTTATTACAGCAGAAGGAGGGAGGGGAAAGACAAGATGTTGAACCAGAAGACAAGAGCAGAGTTCAGTGTTTTTCATTCGGGTGGAGAGGAGCATTAGCAGAGAGCATGCATTAAGGTTTCTTAGAGACTAACGCAGCTCTCATTGAAATCAGTTGAAATACTGCTACAGGCTGCTGTGAGAGGTGGATTGATTAGATCTTTAATATGTTGTGCTTTACAGTACTTCAGTAATGCAGATTTATTTCACCTCAGCAAAAGCTCTTATTGGTTTGGATTTGCAAACAGGCATGGTAACAATCTCATTTTATTTATTTATTTTCATGAACCGGTCAAGCATTAAATCACGTTCACCTATTCATTTTGAAAAAAGGAGCAAGTATAGCTGTAGGTTGTGCACCTGTGTTGTAGCACAACTTGCCAGTTTTTCTATTATTACACTGTCCTGTTTAAAAAAAGAAAAAATAGGTTTTCTTCTGTCTTCTTTTGCTGTGTGAAAAATAAGGACAGCATTCCCCGGACTAGTAGGGAGACAAATAAACTGCCAGTATGCAGGCGTCGCTGAAGGTTGTGTACCTGTTGGCCCATGCTTCATCCCACCTTCCTTTAGTCATGTGACTGTGTCATCAAGAATATCCTGAAGTCCAGAAAGAAACATTGCATCTTCAAAGGGGCCGTTTAAATGTTAGGAGTCTGTGTCAGTGACAGCTTGAAAGAATTCAGGCCTTCAGGTTGCTGTTCTGTTTAAAAAGGCATTTGAGGACATGGGCGGTAAGTCCAAAATTTCAGCTGGTGATGCCTGAATAGAGTGTTTGGGAATATGAAAACATGGTGTAATTTATATATCACCTGAAAAATTATGTTCTACTTAAGAAATTATTCCCAGATGAACTTGCATAGCATGAAAGACAAGTAGATGGGGTTGGGATGCCTGACTTTTTGTGCAGGATTGGATCGTTGTACCTCTGCCCCCTCCCTTTAACTAGCACCAAGTGATTTATAAAATGCTCACTTTAAGTATAGCCTTGAAGTAGTCACTTTGTCAGGGAGTTTTGGTGTCATAAGTGGTGATACTAAGTTACATTGGATCTGCTATTTTTGATCTACTGACATTGATTTTTGGACCCATGAAGTATCCCACTGATTCCTGTGAGACCTATGAGCTAAGTCAGAAATATGAGAAAGTGGAATATATTGTGGTATCTGGGACCAGTATTTACAAACTGTTGAAGTATCTGGATAACGAGGTTCTCATTTGTACACCTGACTTTCTGTACTAAGCTACAAATATCCATTATTATTTGAGAGGATATCATTATGCTAAAAAACCATCGCTACATATATTTTAATCATTAAGATAATTATTGAATGATCTGGAATGTGAACGTATTAATACACCAAACCATCTCATTCTGGTTGGTGTTTACAATTACATAAAGGATATAGATAAAAAAAGAGAGGCTTCATGAAATGCCTTGAGAAATTAATAAATGCAAGTGTCAAAGGGGAAAAGAATTAGTATGTTACTAAGGCAAAAAAACATCTTTAGGAGTCATTTATGTGGTTCTAGCTCAACATGCGATTGCTTTATCAGAATTAAAGCAGTGAAGCATGGGGCTGAAGATTGTCACCTGGTGGCCAGATCACAGAACAAGCATAATGTTAGCTGACACCCGAGGCATCCATGCCTGACGTCCTTTGCATAGTAGCCTGCTCAGCAAGCGAAAAAGTTAAATTCTCTGGTAGATTTTTGTCCAAAGGCACATTCCCAGTGATACTGGAGGACCTTTTTGAGTACCTGACAATAGAAACAAGAGACACCTTGTGAAGGGAAACTCTTGTTGCTGATGAAAAACGTTACAAACATAATTTCAGTGCTTTTCCCACTGTTATCTGCTAATGCTTTTAGAGCAGAGGCCCCTGGTGACATTGGCACAGATGTTGGTTCTTCAGCTGTTAACAAAAGGTGTAACTATTTTGTTGTGTTTCTCTAAATGGAGTGTGTACCATGGGGCTGGTCTTCACCTGCTGGAAGTCAGGAGGCACGTTGGGTAGGTCGCTTGAACTGTTACATGCAAGTGGACATGCAAGTCTTAAAACTTCCACCATCTTTTCTTTGGGCAGTGAAGTCTAAATTAAAAATCCTATTTCAACAGGTTTCTGTTAGCTTTATTGGATTTTAGAGGGTATTGTTTGTAGAATAACTATAATCAAGAAAAGAAATAAGTAACTAAACACCAGCAGGTTTATAAGTTATTATGTGATTTACTTTTTGTAATAAAATGGGAGTACTCATCTATTTAGACAGAAGGCACTTCATTTTGTGTGTAAGGTAACGTGCAGGATCAAAATCTATCCTGTTTCAGCTTCTGTATGTCCTATTATGTTGGGGGTTTGGCTTGGCTTTTGTAACAGTACATTGTTTAAACTCTGACTATTTAACCTTTTGAACAGGAGTCTGAGACCTGCCTCAGACTTTTTTTTTTCCCATTTCTCTAGGTAAATAACTTATGTCCTAGTGATCCTTTCTCATGTGGGACTCAGTTAAGGTGAATTTTATGTAGCAGCTGTCATTAATATAAATACCCCAGTTTGGGTGTTTTTTGCAAACTGCAGTAATACATAATTTCTACCAGAATGAATGAGGTTTGAATTTTATAGTGACTATTTAACATAGAGTAAGATAAGAAAATGAAATAATTATAGTGCTTCATCTTTTATTAATGACAGTGTAAACAACATTATAATTGAAGACACCATTCAGAATAAATACTAGAAAGGGGCTGCATGGGAAAAATAAGTAGGTCTGTTACATAAGATTCTCTCTGAATTTGGGCAATCATGAAATACTGCTTATATTCACGGCATTTGAAAGAACTACTACTGGGTCTAGAAGTGGAAGAGGAAGAGCAGAGAAACAAGCTGTGGACTGCAAAGATGGAATTGTAAGGAAGCAGTAGGAGTATATCTTGCCCATGTTACAGGTGAGAAGAGTTGAAGGTCTTGAGTCCCACAAGTCAGATAGAAGGACACATCCTAAAACCTGTCACTGACACTGCTTTAGACCTTCTCCTTGTGAGTAGACTTGCTAAAAACAGGGCTGGTGAGTGCATGGGCTGGCAGACAAATTTGTCTTTCGTACCCAACTGGGGCCCCATTGGGTCTGAGTAGCAAATGTTAATCTGTTCCTCTCGGCGTTGCTCTCTGATAAGTGGCTCAAGAAAGGACCTCTGCATTCAGTTTCATAACTTGGTGCCTTATCAGCTCTACCTTCAGGCACCAGGGCAGCAATGAATCTCAGTCCTCTTCTGTGCCTACTAGCCTGGATTCAGCATGTGGTTCAGCCCACCACTTTTCGTTTAACTCAGTCATGTTTTACAATTTGAAATGTTTGCTGTTTGACAATCAAAAGGTTATTTTCTAAGTTAACTGAATAATAAAATACTGAGCTGAGGGTTATAGTGGTGATATGAGCAAAGTTAGCAGAAGATCTACAATCATTACAGAATCAGTTTTGATATACTGAGTTTTGTCATTTGCATAGTCCTGATAATTCTGGAAACACATGAATCACAATTTCTTCTATTTTTGGAGAAAGATCTAACGTACATATAAGTTACCCTCCTTATATTAGAGGCCAAGTAATTCTTCATCTGCATGAATTGTGTACATGTGCTCATATTTGTCTGAACTAAGGGGAGTTTATCTGCTTTGGCTGTGGGTCTAAAACTTACTCTGAGCTGCATTGCCAGGTCCTACCAATTTTGCTGCTAGTTCTGAAAAACTATTACAGTGTTTTGCCAAGAGTAGGCATAGTAGATATAGGACAAGTGCAAAGTATTAAGACCTTATCTTCAGGAATTTATAGATCAGAAGAGATACAGAAGAGGAAGGAGTTATCTGATGGTTTTTGTGTTTACTTGGTTAAATTTCTGTACTGACATTCATTTACACTGCATTCATAGGAAGCATCTCCATAGTAATTTAATATACAGAAACACAGATAAACTGTAACCAAACAATGTGTTACATTATGTGTACAAGGAAAAGTTAGTTGCAATTCTGCAGGAGTCACCTTCTATTAGGGTTTCTTTCTATCCTTATTTTGTATGTCAGATGGATCACTACATTTAATTAAGCAGTAACAATTGAGGTGCAGATTATTTCCTGGGGATTAATGACCAGCTGGACACAGCTGATAGCCCAAGGTATTGGATAGATTATGCTGCATAGCCTCATGGATTAAATATTAGCCCTATATTGCAGAGGTGGTCTCTTCGAATAGTGTAAGAGAAAGCTTCATGTTGAAGATAAAAGTCTATATTTTTTGTCTTGTTCTTTCAGCACCATGTAGATCAGTACATATCCAGTTCTTGATCATCCCTTTTTACTCAAGTAACCTGTGTCTATGTTCAGGAAGACAGATCTCTTCTTTTTTTAGTTCCATGTTGTCCTGTTTTAGCTGGAATGGACTAAGGAAATGAGACAGATGTTTGTAGACAGATATTACATCTTTTGTCAAACCTCACACGAGCTTTTTGGTGCAAAGGTTGTTTTCCAGTTTTGTTACAGTTTGCAGGCAGCTTATGAATAATTTTGCCCTCGTTCTACACTAGGTAATTAATTTAATTTAAGCTTTGTAGACTTTATTTCATTGCTTCTTCCAGTATGTTTTGATATAACTGTTTATCAAACAATGTTGCATCTCAACTGGAACTATACGTATCTAGATCCCTTTTACTGGCCACCAGTATTTGAAGGTCAAATTTTATCCTGAGACCTTACATTTTCATTCTTTTTTTTACTCTGTCTGGAGTTTGGTTGAGGGATCAGTTTGAGCATATAAGCTGGAGAGGCAATGGTAAAATCATTACAAGCTGTTTCAAGGCTGCACATGGTAAGCAAGAGAGCATATCTAAGGAGAGCCCAAAGACCCAGCTTATACTCTAGGAACCTGCTGGAAGATCCACTCCCCACTATTCAGTAGATTCCCCTACCAGATTATCTTCATGAGCTGGGGATTGGTCACACTCATCTGCCTTTCCATCTTGAATTCGGGACACGTTCATGAGCCAGCACTAGAATGCACACTGAAGCACGCCTTTTTTTTGTACTGAGTTGTATTGTGTTGTGTTGTACTGTATTGTGTGCAGCCAAAACCAGCCTTCTCCTGTTTATCGTTGGTTGTATCCCAGGTATAACTGCTCAGCTCTGGGACTGTTTCTTTGGGACTGTTTCTTCTCCGTGATGGGCTCATTCATTGTTGCTTGTCCTGAACCATATTTACTTATTTGTGTTCACAGTGAGTTGATTTTATTTGTATTTCTCATTGCTGTAGAGAGCTAGCTGCAGTCTAAGGTTCATGCATATCATAGCGCATGTAATTTTGTGTCTGCTTTCTTGGTGCAATTAACAGTAATGGAAGATACAATAAAATGTCAGAATGTTAATAAATACAATTTTTCCATGAGTTATTCCCTCTCATTCCTTTCATATTGCTGGTGTACCATCATCACAATATCTAGGCTCAAAATGCACTATGTAAGAGAAGCACATTAGTCGCTGTCTGTAAATTAATGATTTTGTTCACCCGTTCCTTGATAGAAAATGAAAAATTAATAATGTCCTAAATATGCCATGAAATATTTGCAGCATTTTTCTGACTTGAAAGAACAAATATAGTATGTAGTAGTCCTTGTGGGCTGGAGTTTGTCTGTCCGTATGTATTTATGTTACTGTGGCTGCAATGGCAGGATGCCTGGGATATCTCACATCCGGGAAGCTCAAGAGCTGCCACCGTGGCCAGGACCCTTGGGTCATACCTCACTTCCCAACCTTCCGCCAACTACATTGCCATGAAACAGGGAGAGCCTCATGCCCCATGACTCTTGGTCACTGAGCGCCCAAGAGCAGTTGAGAATACCCATTTGCAGGGCATAAGGCAGTTTATCTTTAACACATGGTAATTTCATTAGCTGAAATCTTAATTTTAGTCTGCTAAGTGCATACCTGTTTTTAAATAATATTTTTAAATAAAAATGTGGCCTTTCATTATTTACTTTAGTATAGGGATAATTCAAATAAATAAAAGAAGCAACTGGGCATGTTATTTCTCTGGATAGAAGTGGGAGGCGACTTGCTGTACACGGAATCTGAAGTATGCTCATTCAGGCATTAAGAGACCTTATGCAATCCTATTTAATTTTCTATGTGAATTTGTATAACTTGTATTTTCCTTGTAATTTATACTATACTTTTCAACATCTGAAGCACGTTAGACAAATACCAGATGAATGTGTTGACTAATTAGAACATTTCTCTGTCTGAACATTTGAATATTGGCTTAGTTTAACAGTGAATAAATTGAACATAGCATTGTAAAAAACAAGGTCCAAAGGAATGGAAACTCCCGTTTGTAAAATCAGTGGAAGAAGAGAGCTGAGGAATGGAAGCGTGTGAGCCTGAGCAGCATGGCTGTTCACATGAAGATGTTAAGGTGTGATGAGAAAAAAGGGAGAGAGTAAGTTGCATGGGCATCTCCTGATCTGCGCATGTCTAATGGCCAAAAGTATCTGGAGGGACCAGAGTTTCTGGCTGCAAAGAGTGACCCGATAGCAGAGCAGAGGGAGAAATCTAATAATTGGGAAGACATAAAACTAAGATACAGACTTGGTGTACTGTAAATAAAGAAGAGAAATGCACAGTCAGAAGATAGCTGCTCTGCAGCAATTTTTTGATATACTATCTCCACAATCAAGACAGAGATAATAGAGGGACCAGGAACCAGAAACAGCGAGAAATTGCAGAAGATAGGAAACTGTAAGATACAGACTGTTAGATGATCTGTACCAGCATCTGACAGAGGCATGACATGCCGTTGGATGTTCCTTGTTGAAAAGAATCAATGCACTTGGCACCAGAGGAGCTAAAAGCAATCTGTGGACTAGGGTTCGTTTTGGGACAGGTAATGCTGACATCTGCCATAGATCCCTGTCAAGAGGAGGCCATTTCAGTAGAACAGCATATTGACTGGGTGATCACAGATTGAGTCAATTTAAATTTAACTGGGAGATAAACAAAAGAAAACAGTTACTTTTTTCAAAGAAACTTCGAAAAACCCAGCAAACCAATGAAGTTTTACTGCAGAATGAGATTAAATTACAAAGAAACTGCATATATTTATGTACACATAGTCATATATATGTACACATCTGTGCCCTATTTTCAAGTCTTTTTCTTGAATTTGATTTTTTCCAATTTGGAAATGGGAAGATCTGTAAGAAAAGAAATCAGACCACAGTTAAAGAACAGTTACAGCCAGGACCAATAAGGAAAGTCCAAATAAGCAGAAAGCAAAGCAGTATATTGAGCTGTTACAAGCTGATAAATTGAATTGTTTGGCTTTATTTCTAAAGTAAGAAAAGTATTATGTTGCTGCAAGTAAGCATATGTTTCAATAAGTGAAGCATGTGTGAAGAAGAATTCTCATTTCCCATTTTGATAGGAGGAGGAAAGCCCTTTGCAGTCTTTTTAAAAGATTAAAGAATTAAAGATAAACTGAGAAATTTTTGCAGTCAAAGGTGCAGACACTGAACATTATTTCTAAAGCAGTAGCTAAAAAAGTTTTAAGTCCTGAGGGACTCTGGGCCTGAGTGAAGAACCAACTCAAGCACAGCACTGAGACTAAGCGGAGAAGCTATAAAAATTAAGGTCTTATCAGAGAGGTGAAAATAGCCAAAAAGTAAAGCACGCTAGACTTTGAAAATGATGGTAAGACAATCAATAAAAGCTTTTCAACTTCATATATAAAAACAGAACAAGGAAAGAAGTGTAACAGCTGTGCAGTACAGATAGATAGAGACTACAACTTGCCTATGAGCATCTCAACACTTGAACTGATCATATTATATTCCATTGAGGAAAATGATGTTGAATAGTTGGGAAGAGGAGTATGGATATGGAAATGACAGGTACTGATGCATAAAATTATCTTAAGAGAGGCAAAGGTACCACAGCTGAGGCAATGGAGTTCTGAAAGGACTGGTGAAAGAAATCACAGGACCACTTGGATGAGTTCTGAGTTCTTACTTTAAATGTTTTCTTATTGAATGTTATGACTGGTCATACAAACAGGAGTGCATCGATCTACTGATAACCAGAAATGGAGAGGCATTGTTGCTACAAAGAGTCACAGCATATCAAGAAAGTGTAGGCCACCCTGGTGGTTGAGGTGTCAGGAGTATTGCAGAAGGACAGATGCCTGAAGCCCCTTGCACGCAGCGGTGCAACAGAGCTTGCTGCAGGGAGGGGAGGAGAGCTTATCAGCTGCTGGAGAGGGGAGCGACTGCACCAAGTGTGAACTGCCAAGATGAGTTGTGACAATAATGACAGCAAATGTCCAAGGATTTTTCTGGAGGGGAGATTTTTGGTGGAGATAAGTGAAGTGCTATGTTAGACATTAGTGAGGTCACCTGTGTCTGATCACCTGTATTCAAGGGAGGGAAATACAGAATGCAACAGGTATAAGGAAGAGCACTTTTACAATGATCATGTAAAAAGGACAAACTACTGTAAAAGAAACAAACCATGGCTATTTCTGAGTCAACAATTCCAGAGACACCCCAGGTGTCTCTAACAAGGGTGTTCTGATCCAGTCCTCAGTAGCAGGGGACTTGTTCCCAAACAAGACAGGGTAGCCTGCACAGGTGGCTGAGGTTCTACTGTGTCTGTACTGAACCTGTTACCCAAGCTCGTGGATCATACAGGAAAAGCTTGTGTTGTATAAAAAGAAGAATGAGAGAAAGGATTATTTCTCTTTATAACTAACTGAGTGAGAAGAACCCTAGGGAAGGAGAGGAGCAACTTCAGTCAAAGGGAAGTGTTGGTGTAAGAGTAAATGGTTACCAGGTGCCAGTGAATGAATTTCCAGCCATCAGAACAAGGACTTTCCAGTATTCCCTGACCAGCAGGAGTAATGGTGAGCAAATGGAACAGGCCTTGACAAGTGAAACTGAGGACGTTTGCTTCTGTGCCTCTGTTTTTCCAAGTTTTGCCATGCCTACTCTTCCTTTCTGCAAGCAGTGAACTAGTTAAATTGCTGAGTAACTCTAGAAACAGTGCAAACAAGCAGCAGCTGCACTATTGTTTTCAAATAAACGTATATTTAAATGACCTGGTGAAGGATAAGATTGAAGTGATAAAGGAGTTGGATGGAGAAAGTGTACAATAGAAAGTGTTACTGTAGACTGTGTCATTTTTTCCATTCCAAAAGTGTTCTTAATAAGTATTAAAGCTAATCAATGACACATGCCTAAAACCGATCTGATATATTTTATCCCCCTGATGAGGACCTGAGGAATGCAGGAATGGATTTTAAACTAAGGTAGTTTGCCAGCACATCGATCATGACTACTTCATGGAGAGGTAATTAGCTTTTTTTCTCTCTTTCAGTGTTAGCTGCTTCTGTTATTTTTAATATATGTCCTTACCCTTGTGTTCGCAGTGAAACTGTTTCCTTGTCTCTGGCTTCGTGGCTAAACAAAGTGCTGAGTGAAAACCTTCGTAGTCACTCTTTGATTTCTAGGATGTAGTGGTGAGTGGCAGGGGTCTTCCAAGAAAGTGTCTTCCCTTTCTTTCTCTTGATCACTTTGAACAAAAGAATGAGATAAATTAAATTAATTGCTAAGAATAATCCAGTGCTTTTCTTGATAGGTGGACATAAAGAAAAAGCAGCGTCTGGTGACAGCAAGTAGTTTGATTCAGAAGGCAATCAATGCCTCAAATCAGTGCATCAGTACAGCCACACTTTTAAATTGTGAACTGGTTACAATGATTTCCAAACAGAAGTTCATTTTTTGGGGTTGCTGTGGCTGCATTGCCTAGGCTTGCCCAGCATAAAAACCAGACTATTGTTTTTTCCTGACTCATGTCCTGAGTTAGTCGGACAGATTTATTCTCACAATTACATGTTTTCTCCACATATTTTAGGTTGCTGTGATTTTCATAGGTCTTTAAAAGCAATTGGTTATTTTTTCTTAATTATGAAAATGTTATTTCAGTAAATGCAATTTAATTAAAATGAGAATTTCTGCCAAAGCATTTAAATAAATACAGTATTCTTTTACAAGTATGAAAGGAGTTACTATTTGCTGTTTCATTTCCTCACTAATATGCTGGCATGTTTGGTTTGAACCTGAGCTTGTGGAAGTTTATTCTTAACCAAAGCAGTTCCTTTTTCATGTAAGTAGGTTAAATGTGAGTTGTAGAGCCCTAGGGCTCTTTTTGTTCTGTTTTAAAGCCCCTTCAAGTGGGCCTCTTTTAGAAACCTGGAATCATATGTTTGTAAGGTTGATCCAAATTACCATTAGAATAGCTCTTTTCAACTTTTTATTTATACAAAGAATTGTAAAAAATGCACCAAACTGACAAGGTATTAAATCAAACCGAATAAAGACAGTTAATTTTCTTTCTGTTCAACAACTATTTTTTTTAATGGAAACTCTCAAATTGAAAAAATTGTCTGTAGAGTATGTTAAGGTGCCATGCAGTATAATAAAATGCTATTACTGTCAAAAAGGTACATGATAAAGTGCATTTGCACAAAAGGCACATATTAATGTCAATCATTTTCGGGTGATTTATATACTAACTGCACTGTTTTAAGAAGATCAATATTCTTTGTTTTGACAACATTTCAGAGCCTTGTACTTTCCTGACAGTATTAATCTTTCTACAACAGTATGGTAGAGTAATTTTAGTAATTAGTGAGTGGTCAGTTTGATGAAAAGATACATAGTAATAGTATATATGAATATTGCCAGGTAAAAACATAATGCATCTTTGAGTAAGAGAAGCATGGTAAAAATTGTAAAGTTTAATGGAACGTGATGTTATGTAATTAGTACAAAGTTTCTAAAGTGGTGATATTGTCACATCCCCTAGAATGCATTTTCTATGTATGTATAGTAATTACACCCATCATAATACTATCAAAGTGTCCCCTAAGATATAATAATAGACAGAATTACAGCAGTTTGACAAATAATTTTCTGATCAACTTCTCAGAGGCATCAGAAATACTTTAATTGGTTTTATTTTCTCTCTTTCTCCTTTTCGACTCATGTATGCTTTTCTCTTTATTCTTGTTTAACTCTCTTGTTTGTCATCCATTTATGTTCCTTAAAGTTTTTGGTTTTGGGGTTTTTTTGAGTAGTAGAGTGGCAGAGTGGCTAAGCAAAAAAAATAATGCTCGCTCTTGTTTCCTCTTGTGAAGGAATATTAGCTTTTTCCTCTACTTGTACAAACTTATCTTTTGTTCTCACTTGTTCAAGAAGTTCCACAGCTCCTGGAGAGCTCACCTCCAATAAAGTTGCTTTCACAGAACAAAAAATCCTGGATATATTTTTGGAGATCTTCTGGAGAGGTACTGAAGAGTTACACTTTTACTGCAATCTGATTTTACCATTGCTTACTTGTAAGGGCCTGGCTCAGCTGTCTTTTACTTCCTATACTTCTAGTTCCTGTAGGATGCTCAGTATTTGTACCACTAGGACCATAACTTCAACAGTCAGGAACAGAGCGGTAATTTTCAAGGCTTTTTATGACTTTTAGTCTTACTCTATTTTAAAAATATCTGAGATACTGTTTGGAAGGCATCTCCAGTACTACAATTATTTCCTTATCTAACTAACTGAAGTATAGTGTAGGAGGTAGCTGCTGCCCAGTGATTTGGTGTTCATGATAACAGCTGTAGCAGCTTTGCAAAGGCCAGGTCTGTATTCTGTATTGTATCACTTAACGTTCACTTTCAGGATCCTAGATATCTTGTAAATTTTTAGTCCAGTAAAACTCACTGTAAAGTGTAGTAAAATCTATAGAGTTAATTACAGTGAATGACTATATATTTCTCACACACACATTTCCTCCTATTAAAAATATTCGCAAAATAGATTGTTAAAATTCCAAAATGTACATATGCAGGCTTTCTTCAGAGCCCTCATGGCCAGGCTCAGGTCGCCTCCAGAAGTGTCCCGGTGCCTGAAGAACAGGCTGACTCTTTTGTACTTTTCCATTGTATGGTTGTGTGTAAACAGAGAAAGAGACAGCTGTGTTTTAAGTCTTATCTTCAGCCTGTCAGTTCTCCACATTTAGGGCTCGCTGTAAGCTCTCTGCCCTAGGCTGGATCAGAGTGGGTCTTGCTGCCTCCAGAGCAGCAACTGAGCTATGATGCAGAAGAGACGGAAAGGGGCCAGAAAAAGCGAAGGGTTTCTGTGCATTTTGGGAAGAAATGGGCTCCCATGAGCAGAACCTAAGTTCATGCTCAACAGCAATTTGTGTATTTGGTGAGTGACTTGTGAATGCAAGTTCTGCCTATGATAGAAACTTCATAGGTGGAAAATTCATAGAGGAGGGTAACCACTCATTACGTATTAAATGTGAACCAAGTGTTGCTTTTACAGACCTGAGAATGAAGTACAGGTTTCATGAAGCTCTGAGCCGTTGGCTCAGGACAGGGACAACAAAGGCAGCAGAGTTTGTCTGTAGCATGATGCTGCTCAGAAAGACTCATGTGTTGTGCAGCTTACATCTGGATTGCTCGTGGTTGTGCCCAACAGCTTGATCTAACTCTGTGCCATCGTAGTATTTTCTAAGGTTTTATTTCTCAGCCTGCAGGAAGAAAAGTTATAGGATAATCTATTCATTGTTCATAGTGAGTTTTATAGCACTCCATATGATATGATGAATTTGTGGTAGTAATTCAGACTTCCAAAATGATCGGGGGAAAAAAGAAAATGTGAATACTTTCAATTGGCAACTAATGCCCTTTATCAAATATTTGGCTTTTATGTAACAAAGCTACAAAAATATCATGAAGCGTTAAGCAACGGCATGCCTTTACATTTTTTCTTTAAATTCTGCCCATCAACTTTCATATGCCTGTGAAAAAATAAAAGTTGATGAGAGTATTGCATTGCTAAATGTACTGAATAATTTTCTTTTTAAACATCTGATAAGCAAAAATTCACTACATGGTAAAAATCAGTCACTGTAAACATGTCTGTTCAGAGCTAAAATCTCTGTCTTACATTTAGTTTATTTATTTAGCTAAAGAAGATTTAAGATTAAAGATTATGTTTTAGACAGTTTTATGACTGTATTCATGGAAGTTTCTTTCTTCTTTCTGTTGGACATTCTGGCAAACAGAACACTTCCCTAAGAGTGCTTTCACAACCCTGCACCTGTTCATTCGTGCGGTTGTTAGGAAAACCTGGTTAAATTAGCACTGGACTCTTTGAGAGAGATTTTAACTTGTGATTGCTATATAGCAGTCATATCTACTTAGATTTTCAAATCAGTTATAGCTAGCAAATTATTTCTCAAGGTTATCCGCTATCTTCTAGTACTGCTTATGCTAACCTATTCCAGAAAAGACTGTGATTTTATTGGATTCTGTAAAAAGAGCTTCCTGATGTCATTATGATTCCTGGGAACTAGAGAAGATGCCTGACTTTCTAGTTAGGCTTGTACCTTCTGTACTTCAGAAGTTCCCCTATTTCAGTCCTTTGCAAGAAATGGACATTAAATTCTTTTCTTTTAGGGAGATATAAACACAGTGCCTTATTTTTTTGCCTAGGTTGCAGTTCTTGGCTCTTTTCCTTTAAGGTTACTACTGATTTTATCTACATTAAAGCCAGTGCTGATGTCGCATGAGGGTGACATGGCTGATACGATCAGCAGAGCTGAAGACAAAAGTCCTTGTGTTCTAGGTTAGTGCAGTCTAAAAGAACATTTTCAGTGCAGGCTCCTTATGTAGGAACTAAAACAGGGCTGGAAATTACCTGTAGGAATCATTGCACTGCCACTTAACTGTAGCCACATCTGGTGTGATGTTGGTACTGTATAATAATCTCACCTGCTGAGTGACATGGATACAGTCATGTGCATTTAAAACTAAGAGTTTGCAGTACCAAAGGTGAAATTTGTCTGCAGTAATACGGACTGTTTGCTTTAGTAAAATTATTCACATGAAAGGGTCTGGCTTAGCCCTTGGATTACAAGCTTTGTTAAGTCATACTTTGACAGTATCGGTTTAGCAGTGCTTAAGTAATAAGTACATGAGGTGATGTTTCAGTGGTTTTCTTTGTTGAGCAGGAAATTAAATCACAATGTTCTGCTTGGTCCCCATGTGTTGCCTGGTCTAGTCAAGAGGTGACGTCCCTGCCCATGACAGGGAGGTTGGACTAGGTGATCTCTAAGGTCCCTTCCAGCCTAGGCCATTCTATGATATGATATGATTAAGATTCTCTATGATAGTCTGTATTTCTAAAATGATCAATATGTCTTCAAGTGAAGATGAAGTTCTTTTTCATATTCATATAGATGAATTTCATATTCATATGAAAATTCATATGCATTCACATTATTCAAGCTTGACAAAACACATACGAGTCCAAGGATCTGCTGCAAGACTTGAAAAGCAGCTTGCCCAGATAATATCAAGCCCCTGTCTCCTTCATCTCTGCAGTTTACTTCATTTGCAGAAATACTAGTTAATACACTATCTGAAACCCGCTCCCATGAGAGGAGATTGTAAGATTGAGGCCCCAAACAAATCACCTTCAGCTGTTAAAAGTTATTACCAATTCAAGCAGCAGAGCCTTCATAATCCACTACCCTGCCATCAGGGCAGCCATCAATGAAGGGCAAAATATGGAGCAAGATGAAAGAATGTCACCTTTTGAAACATTATTTCATGTAGCTCTGGCATTTTCCTGAGAAGTTATGCAAATTACAAAGGCCTGATTAGTTTGTATGATTCGAAAGTTAATGTCGGGAAAGGTAAATGTATTTAGATAGACTTCACGTTACTTGTTCATATTAGACTTCTGTTTTAGAGTAAACCTTATCAGAAATTAGCTGCCTGAAGAGATAGGCAGGCACAGAAGAAATTAGTCATCAAAGTCAAACGCCAGCCTGAAGCTGACCAGACTTGAAGCTCCATTATCAGGTTTAAAAGGGTCACCAGACAACTAGGGAAAAAGTCTTTTGAAATGGAGCCCGAGTTCAGCCTGTTAGGGACCACATTTAGATTTCCTGCATTTTCTTAAGCATTCTAATTTGATGTACTCTTAAAGATGACATGAGGGTGTGATTATATGTAATTCAGCTTCTGTTTTCTTCCTCTGCTTAAGTTTCTAAAAATTTCTCACACTAATTTAATTCTGTGTATCCTAAATACACCCTCATGTATATAGGTAATTTGCAGCAAGCAGTTCTTAAGTTTAATTTAATTTTAGGCATTCTGTTTACCTTTGTTTTTTTGCCTATTTTTTTGTTTGCATGATACTTCACTTCGGGATATTTCATAGCGCGAAGAAGGATGTCTTTCGCTAGGGAGCAAATTGGGATTGCATGCAAAAAGAAGAGACATAGTGTATTCCCTCCCCTTTCCCAGCACAGCTAAAAGAAACAGAGCGTGTATGGGTATTTATCCATTTGCACAAGGGTGTATGTGAAAGCCATTGAATTATGTGAAAGGAAGCTTACAGGAGTCACGGTTTCCCCCCATCCTGTTGGAAGGGGCAGGAGCTGCCTCGTCACGGGGTATGAGAGTGTAAATGTTCAAGTCTGCCTCTCTCATTGATTTTGTGTCCTACTCTTAAACTGAAAAGAGAAAGGAGCTGCCATTCTTGAGTGAGCATTTCTTTCCTCAGCATCTCACAGCTATGCACTACCCATCACATGCAGAGGGGGGCTGATTTTGTGTCTGGCCTTTATTTGGTTTCAGTAGTTATAAATTGCAGCAAATATCAAATTCATAAAAAATACTTGGTAAACTTGGAAAAAAGAATAACGGTGTCTCTGGTGTATATTCGCATTTTGGAATGAACAGGAACATTGATCGCTGTAGGTGTAGTAACTCCATTTGCTACTATAATTATGCACATTTTAAAAAGACACAATGTTTTTCATTTAATATGTGCTAATACCTTGAGGTGCTATATCTCTTATGTATGAAATCACTAATTCTGGAAGACAGGAGAAGACAATTAGGTAGGTGAAGTATCACCAGTGTTTTGGAGTCAGTGTAAACACTCCAGCTGAGTTCAGAAAACTCAGAAAAAATTTTAAAAGAGCACCTCCCCAGCCTCCTGTGCAGGCAAGCCGCCTGCTGCCAGTGGTAATCAGTCGATAGAGGTGGGTTATTTTTATTTTTTTTTCCATATATCACAACTGGTAACAGTAAAATTCTCATGCTTATACTTAATTCAGCACGTTGTACATAAGCCTTCTCTTAGTAATGTCATGCATGCTAATCTTTTTCAAAATTTAAAGCCATTTAAAGTATTCAATATTAACAGACTGAAGACGTGAACTCCATATGTTTTTAAAATAAAATATGGTGTTAGTGAGAAGCTTTCATTATACCTTTCATTTGCTGTGCACAGTCCAACTTTCCTCTTTCTCTTGTGCTACCATATTTTTGAAACCATTTTTTGGTTTTGTGGTCATGGTGCTTCTTCCATTTTTAACAGGCTTCTCTTACTACTGCTTTTTTTACTTTTTCTTTTCTTAGAAATAACTCTCTTCCTCCCCTCCCTCCCCTGAAAATATTACTGAAGTCTTTTACTGGAACAATAAGTCTTGCAGTGTCCTTCACTTAGCATAAAGAAGGTAATTAACTTTATTTTTAGGCCATAAAACTTTGTAATAAATATGTTGATCTTATACTTGCCCGAGTTGCACTGTGTAAACCAGAGAAACTTTGAAGTCAACAGAAATAAATATTATCTAAGAAAGTGGTAGCTGGGCTTTTTGAGATAACTTGAGACTGAAAATAGCTCATAGTATATCAAAGCAGGAGTTATATGAGTTATAATGATAAGATTGCTAGCTGGAAAGCAAGACTATGTGAAATTGAAGGAATATCCTGATATCATGGTGTTTGCTTTCATGAATTCTGGATGATATTGTGCATTTTGGTTTCAGAAGTTAAAAATCTTGTTTGAGTGTATTTATAGACCAAAACTTACAATGTTTTTTTATATGCTAATGCATTTCAATCTTTTATGTATTTATAAAAAATGTTTATAATTGAGTTAATTACATCCTAAATCATTTATTGCTGTTATAGTATAATATTCGATTAATTATTAAAATAAGCTTTTTGAACACTTGGTTTAAAATAACACTGGCATAACTGTGGAAGTCTTTGTATTTTTATTTGCTTTTTCTGACATTCTTTTCAGTGCTTTTATCTGTAATCATAATGACTAGGCTATTACACAATATTCTAATAACCCAAAGACTATGGAAGTAGAGGTTTTATTTAGTATACTCCTATTGCAAAGGAGGATAAAGAAATAATGTCCAAAGTAAGAGACATAAGATTAAAAGTTTTGGACTTGTTCTTTCAGGGTCCTTTGTGTAAGACTCAGTTACTCTTATAAAATGCTCAAAAGCAGTGATTGCTTGCTTAGAGCATGTCTTATGGCTGAGCCCAAGAACAGTTGTTACTCCGTCTTTGGGAACATTTAGAAGTTCATAGCTCGAGAAATGCTTCAAATGCATGTGAGCAAAGACTTTATGCCTTGTACCTACATTATGCTCTTAAGGCTTGAGTTAGAGAGGTCTCAGAGCAAACTCACTAAGGTGGTGTTGTGTTGTTACAGATTTTATCCTTTATATAAGCCATTATGCTGGGTTTTTCTTTCATTTGGTGGTTGTTGAGCCCCATATCTGAAAACTCTGAAGGTTAATCCACAAATACAAACAATCACGTTTCTTCTCTTATTGCTACCTACAGATTGATCTGTGCACTTCATATCATACTGAGGAAGTGCTTGTTTGAACACAGTAATTCATTCGGTAAAGTTCTTGGAGATACATGACACTCAAAGAAAAATGGTCTAAAAAAGCCAGTACAGAGCAAACCGTGTTATGAAAGCTGCATTGCCAGATATAAAAAAACTGAGTTATTGGTCTGTATAAAAGGAATGAAAACAACAGCCAAAATTATGGTTTATATTTTTTCAAGTCAGGACAGGACAATATATTTCCTAGACAAACCTGCAGAGATTCTGCAGGCAGTACAGCAAGGCTGAGAGAATGGCTATTTTAAACTGTGTGCAGACCTATACTGTGTGCTTCATCAGTTTTTGTCCTGTTTGTTAGCCTAATGAAGGGAACTTTCAGGCAAAAGATGCCTTGTTATCTTTATTAATCAAATATACTAAGAAGTGGGGAAGAACAAGAGATTGCCCCAGTTTATAGAGAGTAGGTGATTGAATATTATTATGTCTACATCTTCATTAGAATTAATGTTACTCAGTATCAGAGTATTATGTGCTTTAAGTTAAACACTGTGGCTAAATCCTCTTCAGTCTAGAAAGCATTTTTCTTCAAGGCTTTTCTGTGGATTTTTTTTCTGACATCAATAACCATTATGTGTACGCAGAAAGAGCCAAACTTGTATCATTAAAATCCCGTTTGCTTTTTATTCCGAAAAATATTAGTCTTTATATGGAAGTATGATATTTGTGTATACAAATCAATTTAAACAAGTTCCATACAGAAATATCTTTCTGCATCATACTCATTGGAGGAATCCCTGGTAAATATTCAGTACAGTTACTTGAAAAGGAAAAATGTTGTTTATCACACTTGTGTTTTATATATATTCATGAGTTATTAACCATAGAATTCAGGTCATGTAGCAAAAGTAGGTAGGAAAGATTTTAATTCCTAGAGTTTCTGTAAACTTGCTAAAGTTGCCCTTTTCTGTTTCAAGTTTTTCATGTAAACATGTAAAAACGAGAATTTGTTTTCTATTATGATGAAATAAAAAGTAAACCAAGGTAGAATATCAGTTGTTATGTACTATATAACATTTCATTTTAGATTTAAACAACTGATACAGATTTTATTTTAAAAGGTTGACATGCTTCTTGGAACAGCTTATGGAATATTCACATCATACAAAAATATATATATAAGCTTCAGATTCACTGAGGGCTCCCTTATACCTATATAATTTTTTTGTTATGACTGTATCCACTGTAAGTTGAGAAAGCAACATTGAATAACACTATAAGTATGGGAAATTCTGAATAACTCTTTGGTTTTTGTAAATATTTTTACAGAATTCAGTAGTATGGGATGGGGGGAATTATTACAAAGCAAACCAATTGGAAAACATTTAGAAATAAGGTGTAAAAATTGTAACACAAGTTTCTTGATTTAATGAGCCACATCTCGTGTTACAGTAGATTTAGTGCACTTCTGTGTTTTTGTACATGGAAACAACTGTATGTGTGCGTGCATGTATATGTAAAATTGAGGCCGTATTGCACATTAGTGACTTGCTCATGACTAGGCAGATCAGTTCCATGTATGACACCTGAATTTTAATAGCAATCTTATTAGAAATATCTTTTTTAAGTTTTTAAAAAATGTTGCATGTAGTACATCAGAAATGCTTCAACATGATCTCTATAATAATGTGCAGGTTAAAGACACTGACAGCTGAGTATGTTCCATTGGCTTGCTTTTTTTCAGTCAGCACCAGGATTGCTTAGATACCTGTCTGCTTTGGTCATTTTACTCAGATTTTATCTACAGCAGGGTACAATGTCTAATAGAGTGTTTGTTTGGTTTTTTTTTTCTTAAATCTAAACTTTACACACAGTCAATGTCATGGACTCCTCTACTCCATGTCAGAAAGGGAGAAGAATACATTTTTGAGCCTTACACTGAAGAGCGTTTTCAGTAAAGAAAACTCACTTTCAGTGTTTTCACTCCTCATGTTTAGTTTTTGCAACTGGACTGGTATTTTGGAGCATTGTACCCATTGAAAAGGTGCTTGCATTGATCAGCTACTTAATTACTGTTGATTCTCAGTGTGAGTACATAATCTCATGGCAGAGCCTGAGTAACATTTGTTAACATTTGACTAATCAATTAAATATTTCGGTATTCTTGAAGGTTAGTATTGAAGAAGAAATACCAGTTTTCCTAATTTAATACTAACCACTTCATTTTCAACTGAAATGTATTTTGATTTTCTATGTCCTATATATAAATGTATCGATACTCAAATACTCATAGGGACACTGTGGCTCAGAGGAAATGTAAAACAGCAACATGTGCTTACTGTGGTATTTCCACGTGTGTATTATCTCCATTTCACTCTTGTGTCCCAGTCTTGCATCAGTAAAAAATACCAGGTTGACAGAAATGAAAGTTTAGTCTTCCTACTTATCTGCTAAGTGCATGACCACAGGCAGACACAGACAAGAATCATGTTTCTTCCTGTGGCACAGGGGCCCTGGAGGAACTCTGCAGAGGTCTAGACCATAAGTCAGCTTCTTGGCCAACTGCACCTTGACATGTGTCTGGGTCAGATGACATGCTCTTCAGAAAGAGTTTTACTAAGGCTTTGTTGTCTGTCTCTGTTGTCTGCCCAGCTCTTCTGGACAGTGTATTTCACGCATCTGTTTCTGCACCAGGGAATGGGAGAGGAGCCATGGCTGAGGTCTATCTCAGGATGCCACAGTGATCCGACTGAGTGGCCTGGTGCCACTTTAATGGTGTGACCTACCAGTTGCACAACACTGGCTTTGATAGGAGAGCTTGTGCTGGCTGGTGCTAATGAGGACAAAAGCCCCCAAAACCTTCCCTGTTAACATTTTGGGACTGGTGACCTGGAGATGGGTGTCCCTGCAGTTTGGTACCAGGTTCTTTGTTCATTTATTTTGTCTTAGTAATGGGTTCTGTTAGTAGTATTGTTAAAATACTACTACACTTCAATAACAGTACCCATCTTGAAATAGTTGGTGGGAAATAGGATTGAAATAAATTGCTGAAAAATATTTTTCTGTTTAACATAACAATACCTATACTTTATAGTAAACTGTAGATACTGGAGAATTATCAGTACATACAATTTTATCAGTGCATACAGCTTGTTTTCCTGAGTATGTTTTAAGAAGCTTCGCATTTCTGAAGTTAAAACTGCGGTCGTTGTTTAGATTGCCTTGTATCCCCCAGAGTTACATTCTTTTTAAGCAGTTCATGATTTAAGGGACAGAGATTTTGTTGTTTTTTTTTAAAATCACCCAGCTAAAAAGTCTGTAGAGAAACCAGAGTCAGAATTTTTGGAGCAGAATAAAATGTATTTTGTGATTTTCACTGATTGACAGGAGTTTAGTTTTCTTGAAAAATACTACAAATAACATGTTCATCTTGAATTTATTATTTCATTACGTTAGAGTTTATGATCACATAAACATTTTCTTGTCAAGTAGTCCCCGTGTGAAGGAGATCACTAAAAACAAGGGTCCAGATCTCCTTCACAGGAGAATTTTGTTCAAGTTAGTGGAATTAAAGTTGCATGAGATTACTGCAAAGTCCAGGAATACTACTTGTGATCAATAACCTGAATATAGGCAGCAGAACTGGACCCATCTGCGTGCAGAAGAGCCATAGGCTGAGAGCAATGCTCAGAAAGCTATAGAAGATGGATGGATTCTTCAAACTTTGGCATGTAATAACTAGGACATAGTTAGATGTCAGTGACTGTAGCAGAATATGAGCGAGAATGGCAAACATAGCCAGCTGTGCCATATCCGTGCTATATTGGGCCCAGTAGATTTATGTGTTCTTGTTCACTGGCATGTCTTCAGTCAGCTTCATCAAGTCTCAGACACGTTGTTCCTGCCTTTACTCAATGATTTCCTCTTCCTCCAAAAATGAAGAATTTCTTCAGGTGAAGAAATCCTTTCAAAGGTGATCTTACAGCAAAGAAATAGGTTGTGAGAGTTGACATCCAAGAAAGTCCAAGTATTTGCATTAAGTTTTGGCTATCACAGTTTCTAATCCTAAATCTAAATCGGAGGTTTTGAAACGTAACATCCAAACTGCATAGACTATGTTCCCCCTTAAATGAGTCTTTTCTAAGTAAGTCATTAAATAATAATTTAGTACAAATTGAAGATTTATTTTTTTGTAAGATGAAAGTGAAGTAACCAGCTAGAGAAAAACACCACCAACAAAAATATAGTATTGGTTTTTTTTCCCCGGAATAGTAAACCTGATCCAGAACAACATTATCTTCTAATTCAAAGATCAAGTTCTCAGGGATGTTGGAAAAATGATCGTAATTTTCTTTTTGTTCTCTCTGTAGTGGATTTATGAAGGAAGCTTTTATTAACAAAATAATTTTAGTCCTCCTTTTTACATTTTATTTTCTGAGACTTTATGGGTGAAAGTATTTCTTAAGGCTGATCTTGTACGTTTATTACTTTTTAACCAATTAGCAAAAATGACCGGACTGCTTCTATTAAGCTATATTTCTGAAAAATAGCTAAGACAAATTTCTGCAGTAGGATTGCTAGATACCATAACACGCTAGAAAACATAATTTTGAGTTTGCTTTAGACCTAACCTGTTGGCCGTTCCTGAACTGGGCAAAAAAGAAGTGTCATCTGTCAGATATTTGTGTTCTTCATTCAAAGTATTGCTGCAAGCACTTATATTTATTCTCTCCATGCTGTCAAGCTGTGATTTCTTTTTCCAATGACACTTTTTATCTGTTTATTTTGGAATGCCCAGACTTGAAGTGACTAGTTCTTCAAAATTCTCAGTTTTACATTTTAAAACAATTTCTATATCAGTATAGCTGCAGATGCAAAGTGTTTTTCTAAATCTGAATCTCCGGTAATGCTTTGTAAGCATTATTTCTGTTGTCCAGCTACACAATATTTGTAAATAAAAAGGGTGTTATTTAGAGTGATTAAGCCTCTGTAAGTAGAAATGAGAGTGTGGTGAACAAAAACATGGAGTGGTACCTTTTACCTCTCCTCATGTAATGTAGTACACTACATGTAGCGTAGGGTCAGTGATTGGACTCGATGATCCCAAGGGTCTCTTCCAACATGAATTGTTCTATGATTCTATGAATGAACTTTGATGAGAAGTAGGACGTGGACTTGGATGCAAAAATGCTGCAAATTGCTCCAGCCAGGGGCAGTTCAGGTCTCATTCCCAGGGATCAGACAGTGGCTCTTTTGCTGGCTTCTTCACTAGACCACATCACCTCTGTGCATCAAGCTGGCAAATGCAGGACTAGGGAGTGTGTCCCAGGGTTGCAACAGAACAGATTCTTCAACCTCCACAGCGATGCTACTCTCCCAGTAGAAGCTTGACCATGTAGACCCCCTTCCCATCCCTCTGAGGATGGGAAGTTTTTTCAGTCTTCTCTTATAATTCTGCTCCTGGAGACAGAGTAATTTTTTTTTTCCAATTACACTTCTCTCTTCTGTAATTCAGAAATGAAACTACAGGTTCAAAATAATAGAATTCAGTAGTTACCTCTGCTTCATGTTGTTCTTTGAGGTTCTGTCTAGTGTTTCAGAGGTGGCACACACTTCTTTCATAGGTTTTCAAACTAAGGCAATGTTTAAATGGAGAGCTGGCCATACTTTGCATGGATAGATGGATGCAATATTGGTTAGTCTCCATTTGTGGGGAAAAAGCAGTAGGCTTCTAAATATGTAGTTTAAAAATTTGTCTATATTTTTCTTTCCCAAAAGGGAATGTTCTCATTTGTGGTCAAAATACCCTCCAGTGAGGTGACAGCAGTATCAGTGTAACTGAGGGGAGTAAAGGAAGTGGTATGAGGAGTCCTCTGAAACTTTTGACAGGCAAGTGTGTTGTCCTGCTGCTCATCTGGATGCTGTGACTTGCCCTTTGTCCATGGCATTAGCAGAGTTCAGAGCTGCCTTTTCTGGTCAAAGCAGAGAACTGAGCGAGGACAGAGTAGCCAGGTAACACATGCACCTGCCAAATGTGTGGCTGGCACCTTTGCCAAATATGTGTGATTGGCATACGCTACTTACATTTTCAAATCTGTTAATTATTGACAGTTCTGGCAGTGTTGATGGCTGCAGTCCATCTTTTTTTGATGAGCCTTATGTAAAAAATAATGGATTTTTTGCTTTCTGTAGCTTAAGATTCTGCCACGGTATTTTTAATACATTCAAGTCACTTTTGTTTATAATCCCTTTGAAATTTGCACTGAAATAATTAAATCTGTTTTATTTTCCCAATATGCTACTTAAATATTTCCTTATAGTATCAAGAATGGTTTGCTAATGCTGCACTGTGAGCAACTGAGTCATAGAAAATAGAAAAACAAAAAATGGAAGTGAGACCATTTATTTACAAAATTTATGTGGGCACAGGACACGGAAGAGGAAGAACTGTAACACAGTCCAAAACAAAGTAAACTCTATGGCTTCCTCATAGGTAAGCCATAGATAAGTCTTAAATCCCAACATGAGTTTGGCATGGGAGAGAGAAGGTGGAGATATAGGAATATGGGCTAGAATCTAACCCGCGATGCCGTTGCTTTTGGAATAGTCATACCATATCCAGTATGTGCATTTGGTAAATGCACATTTTGTTAAAAGAGTGCTGTTAAAATTTAAAAGTGCCCTGAAAATTAATTAAAATAAGATGTGTTTATTCCTGTTTTAAATTTTGTTCTAGTGTTGCAGTGGGTGTTTTGCCGCTGTTTGTTTATAAGATATTTATTATTCCATTTAAAATATATTAGTACACATGTGAACAGCAGTGCATACTCGAAATAGAAATCTGTTTATGTCAAACACACTCCACTTTGCAGCTTAGTTACTAACATTTTATTGGAATTTTAAAATAAATGCGAGCCTATTTCTGAACATCCAGTTACATTACTCCTTGAGAGGTCTCAGCTAATAAGTAGGAGTGGAGTCAGATCAGCTGTAGGAACTGAGTGCTATGAAGTCCATTGTATTACTGAATAAGTTCCAGATGGAGCTCATGGAACAGCCATTAAGTCTGGAACGGGAGATGCAATAGCCACCATAATAAAAGATTTTAAAACTATCTGGATAATAAATGGCATATATACTAAAAGGATATTAAGGTTTCTTCTTGAGCTATCTCAGTTATTCAGTCTTTCAGCTGAATGCACTCACCTTTGCTATATCATTCAAGGGTGCAACTCATTGATCTGCTTTTACGATTTCTTTACAAAGTGAGAATTTTCTCATTATTCCCTCTGAAAAATAGATCTACGAGGATGAAGTTTCATGGACCCAGCAAGATCCCTAAATGTCCAGTGCTAGCAATAAATCTCATCCAAGCATAGACTCATTCCATGGACTATCTGATTAAACACTACAGTCTTCATTCTTCACAGCAGTGGCTGCCTGTCATCTCCTTTTTCTGAATACGTCTATAGATAGAGATGAGTTGTGCCAGATGAAGCATGAAGGCAGAAAACAGCCAACTCAATGACACAAGACACACTTCCATGTCAACTATCAGCAGCGCAAGAAACTCTTTTTATGAGTCTGTTACATCTCTGATGTAACCCAGAGATCCTTTACTCTTTACAAGAGTAGTCGCATAATAGTCAATCACAATGTATCTTAAACAGATTCTTAAAGGATAATGCCAAACTAGAGCATTGCAATCATCTGAGCTGACATGCTTTTGTAAATGTGGGAGGAGAGAGGACAAGAGGAAATGATCTCAAACTGTACCAGAGGAGGTTTAGACTGATATGGGGGAATTTCGTCACCACGAGAGTTGTCAAGCATTGGAACAGGCTGCCCAGGGAAGTGGTGGAGTCACCATCCCTGGAGGTGTTCAAAGAACATGTAGACATGGGACTTCGGGATATGGTTTAGTAGTCATGCTAGTATTGGATTGAGAGTTGGACTTGATGATCTTAGAGGTCTTTTCCAACCTTAGTAATTCTATGACTACGATTCTATGATTCTGTGCAGTACAATAACTTCTAATTGTGAAATGAGACAATTTAAGAAACTAGATTTCTATGTAGTGTGGAGAAACCCATATATGGATAACAACTCTCAGTAAGCAAGAATTGTGTACTAACCATGATTTGTCCCTGACTATAGATCCTAGGAAAGCATATTATGAAGGAATTTAGCTCTAGTTCTCATCTTCTTGCTCCGTTTCAGTGACTGAAGCTTCCAGAAATGATAATGCTGGCCCTATGAGGGAGACCCTCATGTATGTTCACATCATTACTGCCCAAATCGCCAACATCTCCTCTAAGTGTTTGGGGTAATCTAGCAACAACCTCTGGGCAGGCAAAAATAGCACAAATAGGACATTACTCAAAAGGATACTTTAACATTCCAAAAGTTAATAGTCTTCTGATTTCCAATACTAGAGGCTGTATCCAGGATATTTTTTATGGTAAAATGTGACATTTTAGAACTATTTTAACATTGGCCTAGTTCTGGTTAGGCAATGGAAAAGGCACTAGGTATGCAAAGTGAGGGCTTCTTCACATTCATGCTCAAGAGTTGATAATCATGCTACTTACAGACCTTTCAGCTCAGAAATAACTGAGAGCAATGTGTTATTTATTGGCTGTCTCCTGCATATGGTTGGTGTAGGTGACAAACTGACTCTACTACATCCTTTCAGACAGATCTAAAATCATGAGTTTTTCACAACTAAGACTTGTAATTCTACCATCTGTCAGATAATTCTTCTTAAGAGGCTATCATTCATATTATTAAAAGGACAACATCAGAATCTGCTGGGTTTAAGTTACCTTAAAGAAATAGAAAATCATTTGAAAAAAATGCTTGTCAAAGTTCAGCCAGATAAAGGCAGTGGTGGATGAAAAGATGATTTTAAAGAATCTGAATAGTTCTTGACTACCGGGAAGCGGATCACAAGCTGGAGGGCTTCCTTACCTTGTCAATAAAGGTAAATGCCTTGAAGTACTGAGATCCACATGTCTAATTGGAACAGATAGTGATAGGGAGTACACAAAACTTTCCAAAAATATCCCCAAGGTGCACAGTGGAAAACGAGAATAAATATCACATGATTTTTGGAAAAAAACCAAACCAACTAACCAAAGATCCTTCTGAGTATAGGCCTATTAAAGTTGCGTAGAGTATCTTTGGTTCTGTGGATCCATATCAGAGAGTTATCTGGGTAAAGCCCAGTCCCCGGGGATGGCGATGGTTCAATTTACATACAACACAAGTTTGTTCTGGCTCAAATGGGCCTCTAGAGATGGCTCCACGAGATGAAGATTGCTAGAAAGCTGAATATTCTTATTTTGCTCCTTTTGGCCCAGATGTCCCCTCTAAACTTGGGTGGGTAGAAAGCCCACAGCACCAAGAGAATGCCCATATTTCTTTTTTGGGCAGCTTTTATCAATTCTGCTATGATTTATGTAGGCCCAGTGATAAGTGCTGAGGTTTTAATCTGTTCCTGAAGTAAGCATGGCTTTTAAGATCAGATCGTGTCTTTGCCTGATTGGCAGCCTTTTCCAGTGAGACTTAGTCTGTTTCAAACGACAAAGTTTCGTGAAAGTACAGACTACATTTGAAAAGTGATTTGTTAGTAGTCCTACAGCTACTAAAAAATGTGCTGATAAGGCTGCAAATGTACTATTAGGTGCATGAGAATCCACACAGAGCTGAGCTGCAAGAAATTGTGTTTCAGAAGTTCAGAGTTGCTGTGACTTAATTTTGGGGGTTTGTACCACGTTCTTTTGTTGTAAATTGTTGACATGTAACAAAGTGATGACATTTCCTTTTTTGTAGTCACATATTCAGAAGAGTATATTTATAGAAGAAAAAGCAAAATACCGAATCTTTAACAGGTCATGTGTACTAATATTTTTGACTTTTATCCCCTAATTTTATGGATCTGTCAATACTTAATCATGAACCTTTAAAATTTACAGGGGTGTGAAAATAAAGCAAGTGGTTTGATATTCTGTATTTCACTGCTGGTTTTTTTCACACTAAGGACTTTTCTTTCATGATGAAGTCAGGATCTGATATCTCAGTCACATGGGTTTTGACTACAGGTTACCTAGGAACAGTAGAGCAATTCTAAACATAAGAAAGATGAACTTTGACCTTCTTTGTAGCAGATGGAACATTTTGTGAGCAACTGGTCATGTGTAAACGTTAACTTGTTTGCCTTTCTTAGTAACCAACAAATGAACAACATATGCCTTTATTTTTCATTTTGTAAAGGGTACAGTTCCTTTTTCTTGGGGGGGGGAGAGTTTTGGGGAGCATGTTCTTCAAGTGCTGCGCACGAAATATGATGTTCGTTAGAACAGAGAAAAATCTGCCCGTGTTGCTTCTGTATCAAACGCACAGCATGTTTGGAAAATTAACATTAACAAACATTACTTATATCTGAGGTTGTCAACATTTAATTAAGAGGGCCCTCTACATTTTAGGAAGACATTGTTTGCATATGTGTAATAAAAGGTTCAAATTTAAATACTGTACAATTAGTTTCCATAAAAAAATGACTTTTGCATACTCCTACAATAGACAGTTTAAAGAAATAACTATTCTGTGTTTAAATTGTGCTCCTTAGTATTTTAAACAGATGGCAATGGCTTTCCTCTTGATTATAACTTTGAGGCATGCTTTACTAAATGGAATCAGCGGGGTTCATTAAGGTCCCATTTGATGTATCAGTATTATAAAAATACCATGTTAATTATCCTCAAACGTTGCAAGTTACCTCCATTTTCCTGCAATCAGAAGATGAGAGAAACCCTGTGAAGCAAATTAGTCCTAATTGAAAGAGGACTGATTAATATTTAAATAAGGCATTGTGTGAGGGATTCTGCCATGAGAAAAATAGGCTGAACATCTGAATTAATTGCATAGCAGGTTAAATTAAATTTCATATAATGGGTTGGAAGATGAGTTGGCACAGTGCTTTAGCAGGGAGCACAATGGCTGAAATACCAGTCTTTTCTTTCACTCTTGGCTGGATTCCACAGAGGTCCTTGTAGCCCTTACCTCTTTGTTGTCTTTCTTTCAATACAAACAAAGGTACTAACAGAAAATTGCAACCACATTTTTAAAAATGTTAATCCTTTTGGGGAGACAGCACCTGTCTGCATTTTCTCCATTTCTCTTCTACCTTGGCTGCAAAATTGGGAAACATTAGTATCTTTTTTTCCTTGCCAGGTTTAATGAGGATTGATGTCATAAAATGCTAATGGCTGGAATATAGTTAGAACTGTGCTATTAGTGGGTTATCACTGTCTGACATTTTCACTGCACAGGAGCATACATGTGGAGCCTGTTTAAAGTGATTGGGTTACTTAAGGGTCCCTGTTAGGGATATTTAATCCAACATAAATTACTTATGCACTTTGTTAGTGTTCAAAGGAAGAGTGTCACGTTGTACATGTTGGCAGTTTTCCAGTCAAGAGCTGTTAATTACTGTACAGCTAGTGAATACATTTTGTGGCAATGGAAGCCAAAGGGGGGAAAAACTATATCTATATTCCATCTAACTAAAAATGAATAGATGGGAGTGCAGGGGAAAAAGTAGACTGAAGTCATTTTCACCCTTAGGAGTTACAATGCCATTTGTTTTCATTTTGAAAATAAAAACAAATGACAGTATGATTCCCTGAGGGGGAAGTACTTTAGCTGTAAAGAATCCCTGCCAAAACCAAGCTATTATCTATTTGTATGCTGATAAGAAAAAAGCATGTTCTCCAAAGCTCTAATTCATCTACATCTCTGCAGAGTTCAAGGTTCAGTAAGATACTCTTTGCTTATCATATTAAATGCACGTGATAACCAGGAAAATGGCTGATAACTATAATACACATTTCTTTTTGACATGCGGTTTAGTATAGTCAAATTAGTTTATATGGCCACTCTTATATTAACACATACTGTTCTTGCCAAGGCTTGTGGGGTTTTAGTGGTGGAGGGGCCCAGTAAATAACAAGTATCTTTCTTTTGATATTATCATGTGGTTCAACCTTGGGAACTAGCCATAAGAAATAACTTTGAAGAGCTAAACACATTTTTTATATGGAAGCTCACAGATCATGTAACTCTGCTAGGGGAAAAATGCATAGTTCTGTTAGTAAAGTTACTGTATGGTCTACAAATAAAGAGCCTGTTATACCCTTGATCTCTAGAAAATGGAAATAAGCTTTGAATATGGCCTAAAGTGATATCTTTATTTCATTTTATTATCTAACTGCAGTGCTACTTATGAAGTTGTCCATATGAAGTTCATAACAAAGATAACTCCGTTTTCTATATTATTGAAATTGCTAAAGGCACAATATATGCATGATTGTAGTTATGTAAACACTCCATTTCTCAAATGCATCATTTATGAAGCTACAGGGGAAAAATGGAATATCTTGCTTTTGCATAATAATACATCCTACCAAACTTTTTTTTTGGAGCTAAACCCAAAAGTTTTCTTTTCAAGTGTTCTGCTAACACTACCACTGCAGTCATTATTATGCATTTGACTAAAATTCTTTTTACTCCTTGGATATCATCAGATTTTGAGTTTGTCATCTCTGTACATGTACTGAAATATCCAACTGACCTGTGTCGCAGCTTTTCCTGGTGAGGGCTGATACTCAGGATGGAGAGGGAGACCTAGAGACTGAAGTATATTTTGGGTTTGAGAAAATGATCAAAGCTACATATTGTTTTGCATATGAGGACTCCAGATGACTTGGGTTTGTTTGTGTTTGATGCAGATTGCTATCATGGCAAGTCCTAGATACGTATAAATAAGAACACATGCATTAGATATGCAGCCAGCTTATGTAATCAATGGTTCTCACTAGTCCCCCTTGCTCTCCCTCTTTTGATGATTTGCAACACGAGCTCTTTCTAGTTAGTCTTCATATACACTGTTCAGGCCCAGGACTTTCTTCAGTGTTTGCACCACACCTCAAATAACTGCATTGATTCAGCTTAGTCATATGAGTTACTAGAGTAAAAATGCTAGATAGTATGTTTTGTACAAAGCTCATGCTTACAGTCATACATATTAAGAATCCCTGAATTGCCACCCAGATTCTGCATCTTTAGCATCTGAAAATACCCACACAGGGAGATGCTCAGTTCTTGTACTGCTGTAGCCATAAGAAGAGCTATTTTGGTGAAAACCTGGAATTCTTCCTACTCAAGCCTCTTCAGGGTTTACAAACTAGGCATATTTTATCCATTAATTCCATTTTAGGCAGAACAAATGTATACTTGAGCAGGAGCCAGAGCCCAAGAACCCTTCTTGGTTAAGGGCTGTAACCATTAGTAAAGGGAACATAAACATAAATTAAAGAAATCGCATGAATATAAATCAGTGTTATAAATCATTAATACAGACTGTTTGCCTGGCTGTGAAAATTGAAAAATGGTTTATATTTTGTTATTAGTTAATTTGATTATCAAAATATTTCCCCAAACACAGAATTGGAACATTAGTCTTGTTTCTTTAAATACAAAATTAATAGTCATTGCTGTTTTCTCAAAACTAAGTATTTTACAGTGTTTATTGATATTTTTCCCAAATCGATCATTACATAGAAGCAAATTATCTTCTTCAGTTTTATAATTCTTTCAAATGATCTTTTACTTCTGCTGAAGATTTTTGGTACAATGAAACACATTGATTGAATAGCAGTTTCTTATTAAAGCCTATCTTGCCAACAAATATTTTTACTTGTCATCCTGTGCCTAACAATTTTCAGTTTAAGGAAATGTGTTAAACTGGGCTTCGTATTTCAGTTTTGGTTTTCCAGGGCCTCTCTCTTCTGTACATTTTCATGTGGCTCTCTGGCAAGCAGGAAGCACTAGACATGGTGGTAGCCAGGTTGTATTTGGACCTTGGATATGAATGAGCTGGCTGAACCTGAAAGGATGAAGGGTCTTATAGGTCTCCTTCTCTAGTCTACCATCCATGCAACAGGCACAGACCTTAGGAAGAACCTTCAATAACTAGGAAGGCCTTTTCCTACTGAGGCTATTTCTGTTCTTTCAGAAGATCGCAAAAACTAATTCCTTCTGGAGTTCAAATGACAAGACAGGATATTTTTAATCATTGATTCTATGTAACTGACTGGTATAGTAAGCTCATATCTCCTGTCAAATACAGATGGTCATTAATGACTATATGCTAACAAAGGAGTCATCAGGAATGGCAGCTTAGTAGTGGTGGGGTTTTTTTTTGTGTGAAATGTGTTAAGCAGAGGGACTGTTGATTGTTGAATTCTTCTTGGAGCTACACCCGAATTATCAGATAAGCTATTCTATTTTATGAAACTTAAGAACCTCTAGGTATGTTCAGAGATGAAGCACTAGACATCTGGGCAATAAGGTATTAACAGAAAATAAAGACAGCTAAAGTCTCTCATTGTTAGGCATCAAACTGAGTAGGCATTTTCACATTTGGATCTCTGTTCTGAAATCTATGTAGATACCATTTTAGTCACTTGAGTCCTGAGCCTGCAGCTGTCAGAGAAGTTTTACTCAGATTTTTTTTTTTTTTTTTAAGCAGCAGAGTGGAGACCTAGCATGGGAGGTCGTAGTGGAAAGAAATTGTGGAATCAAAGATGAGGTGAGGTCTATGTATGTTTAATATCCAGAATAATAAATCATTGTATGTCTCAAAAGGCATCTTCAGAAAGAAGTGGAGCTTTTACCAGGAGCAGGTAGATTGAGTTTATGTAGAATTAATCAATGCTTTTTTAATTACACCAAAATTTAGAATGGTGTTTCAAGTTTAAATAAAGCTAAAACTTGAAACAAAAGTTTTCCACTGGATGTAAATGAACTGCGTGATCCTTGGGGACCCATGGGGTCTTGTTGTAAGTTTAAACTAGAGTTGTGTAGCACAGTCCTTAACCATGATCAAGCTATTTATCCTCAAAATGTCATTTCTCACTATCTTTTTTTTTCATAGTTGACAATTGCATCATTAAAATATTATCTAGAGTTGATTTAAGGATAACACATCGTTTGGACAATACAGTGTAAATATCTCATATTTCAGGAATGCATATGTGAAAAAATTTTGCCAAGAATGTTTGAATCTTTTGACGCCTTTCTAATCTTTTTCATGGATGATAACATATGAAATTATAAAAAAAAGTTTTGAAATCTGCATTTTTAATCCCAGAAAACATGAAATCAGCTAAATATGTATGTTATACCCATCTTAAAGAGTGTTTACACTGTTGTGATTAATATATTTTAGAAGTGTTACTATGCAGTTTAAAATAAATTAACAATCTGCTCAAAATCTTTTGGTATGTAGATCAGATGTTCCAATCTGTCATTCACATTGTATCTATACACATATATACACACATTTATTTACATATAGACTTACATACCTTCAGCAACTTTTTTTTTTCGTCCCAGAGTTTGAGCTATAATTTGTCAAACAATATTTCTATGGGATTTTTTATTCCATTGTATCTTTTTATAGCATTTTAATACTAGCACTTTCTTTTCAGACTTCAGCTTTGAAGGCACTTCTACCAAATGTGTGAATCTCTCTATCTGCAGAATGTCCATGTTTGTTTCTGAGAGGCTCCAAATTGGTAGCAATCAACTTGAAAGTGTGTAGTAGCTGTCAAATCTCAGAACAGGCTGCGGATGATCTTATGACTGATTTAGCACATACTGGGAGCCAAAGTAATATAAAATAATTGGCTGTTCTCCCCTTTCCGTATCTGATAGCTAGGAACCTGATCCTCAAAAAATGATGTCTCAACTAGGGGAATCTGTAAACACTTTGAAGCTCCCAGAAGTGCGTGCATGCTGGGGCCAGTCCTGACTTCATCTCAGAGTAGGTTTGAGGAGATCACCCTTTTGTCTTGCACGCTGTGGTCACACAAGTAGGAGTCAGTGCACACATTGATCAAGTCTCTAGTCTGAAGAGTTTGTTAATCAAGACCACAGTCTATGCTGGGGTGAACATGTGGGTGTCAGCTGCTGATTCTTGACCTGACCTAGCTTGCCCTAAAAACACTGTGGGGTGCATGAGGTCTCTGGGATTTTCAGCCCTTGACTCTACCACACAACCTCTGTGGTTTTCCCCATCCTGGTTTAGCAAGTGAGGGAGAGAAAGAGGAGGAAGTGTAGGCACAGGGAGTATGGAGTTGCCCCGGAGAAGACCAGTGGGTGGCCAGCTGGCAGAAGAGGCATCTGTGGGTACGTCACTGCATGCTGTCTGAATGAAAAGAAACTGAGCTGGAATCGGTTATCTTAGTGAGCTAGGCTGTATGTCGTTTGGCAGCCCTCCAGCCTAATTCTGGAGTATCTCTGCTAAAATCAGAGGAGTTACAGGTGGAGATTCAGGCTTCACCTACACTTTCCATGATGAGTGGCTTGTGTCTTCGTTGTATTTGCTCTTGCAAACAAAATGTTGAATGACAAAATGAAACTAGGCAGAAACTAGACAGATCATAGACAAATCAGGAAAACCTTAAGATGACAGTGGTCTCTGAACTAATTCTTGGTCGCGTTTTAGTCTCGGGTGAAGGATTATGAGCTGCAATAGTCTTCTGACGGGTTTTACTTCAAGAAGAGTTATGTGTGAAGGAATGTTACATAGTTTTTCTGCAAAGATATTACTAAGGAAGGTGTTCTAGAATACCTAAATTTTTGATCTGATCAAAAATTACCCGTTACGAATGCCAGTCTCTGTTGGAACAAAGTCACAGTTTATAGCAGTTTATTTTAGCTGATGATGCTTCTGAGGCTCTCTTATTTAACGAGGCTTACAGTTTGGATGTGCCGGAGTTGGCCTAGGGTAAACTGTGTATGATCAGTTGTGTGACAGTGACTTGAGGGGACACCATTTGGGGCCTTCATCCTGCGAAGTGCAGGGCATCTGATGGATGGTAGGAAAAGGTAAAAATGGCCCATGACCAAGCAGACCATACTTGCTCATGTGTCCCGAGATGGAGGGCACAGCCTGAAGAGTAAGCAGTTGTGTCTGGAGAGGGAGTGTGTCACAGGAACCATTGCCTGCTTCTGTGGAGCATTTGTCTCCACTTGAAAATCCCATTCCTGGGCAGATGATCATCCCCCATCAGGTTTGAACAGAACCTCCCGAACTAGAGTAAGCTAAGCTTATAATAACATGTAAATATTTGCCTTGTTGTTACTGCATATCTGGAGACTGGACTGTCTTCCAAATAGGAACAAATCCCAAATTTTTGATGAAGGAACACAGCAGAAATTCTGCTACTGTTGTGCAGAATACAGAAATGTCTAAAACACTCCGGAAAGGATTTTCTTAGTTAAATCATAGTGCACAATGTTGACCCTTTGTAAGAACAGTTATGCATTTTTAATACGAGCATTTTGAGCAGTTGCGAAGCTGCATAATGAATTTCAAGCATTTCACTATATTTGTTGTGGTTTGTGCCCTCACAGTCAAAAGAGGGGAATATTATACCTTGAAAATAATGTTAATAAGTAGTAAGAAACTTCAGAATGCATGAAGTTGCATGCATCTTTAGAGCAAATATATACTATATTCTAATAGCACGTAATACTAACGTTTAATTTCTGCTAAAGAATTTTATAGTGCACACTTGTTCTGATGAGTAACAAAAATTGAAAGATATCTGCAGAGAACATTAAGATTTGCAATATCTCCATAAATAAAAATTATTTTAAGATATCATGCAGCTGAGTTAAATATAACGTTAACTTCCCATTTAGCATTTTCATATCATCCCCAAATAAGTAACTTATGCTAATTTCTCTCTGGCATTTCACAATAAATAGCAAAAACACCTCTCCCCCTCTCTCTTTCCTGCCAAGGTGTAGTGTGACTTCCCTACAGGGAGAGGTAGTTTATGCCCTGCAGAAGCAAAGTCGGATATATTCCTTCCTTGGAATGCTGCTGTGCAGCCAGAGCAGGGTAAAAGAGCCACCCACGGCACAAATGACAACCTGGCCAGAAGGTACATACGGACAAGAGAAGTGGTTAATGGCTCTGGTAGCTCACAGGAAGTAGTGCAGTTCCTGGAACAGGAGGATATGAGCCTCTAGAACACTAGCCCTGCTCATAATGATCTTTAAACCCCCTCTTTTTTAGTATAAAGTAAAAGTTTTTGATCTCTAGACCACAGTAAGTGTTATTATTGAAACTTGTAATACACAAAGGGAGTTGAAATTATTTTAAAATTAAGGTACTTTCCGTATTTAAAAGAAAAAAACCCCAAAGTCTAAATGGTTAAAAATGTTAAAGCAAGCAGGGCTGGATTTTGAAACTGATGCTTGGCATGGACAGACACCTGCTTAAGGAGTTGTGACTTTACTTACTCTGCAGAAAAACAATCAAAAAATATCTCTGGAATGTTTGTTGTCTCAGCCTGCTAGTATTAGGAGAGCATAATGAAGCCCTTTCCTTTGCAAATTCATGTCACAATGAAACTTTCTTTATTCCCATTATGAAAAGAATGTGACTTCCTTTCCCCCTGGAAAAATGTAAAGGGAATGGCAGCTGTCCTGGAAATATTGTTTGGTAGATTTTATGTGTGAGATTGTTAGTATTTTCTCCCAGCTGGTAAAAGAAGAAGGGAATGGATAGCACTATGCATGAAATGTGTGGAAGATGTGAATCAAAGATTGTAGTGTTTCTGAAGTGTTTTTCACAATTTTGTTATGCTGGGAAGCATTCTATGTAATTTAGCCTTTTTCTCACAACAGTAATTACGCTCCCTAAGTGTTGGGAAAATATTTCTATTATAATGCCATCTAGGAATTGGAGTTCTGTAAACTGGAAGCTTTCAGTAGCTACCCACAGTGGGCAGTGAAGTTAGAAACATAACTTTATCCCTTTCACTTTAGTAAACACATTTTACAGATTTCCTTGTGTATGTGAAGTCTCACTATAGGTTTATGTCAAAGCATTGTTGACACCGCTTGATTAAAAGAAAACCAAAAAGCTAATTTTAGCACATACAGGGGGAGAGAGGAAAGGGGAAATAACTAGTTTATTTTAGGGTTGCATAGTATCTTATTTTTCCTGGAAGAAAGGACGAATGAGGAAGATGGCTTCCGGTTCAGACGAAAAGCTGCACATTTTGCAGCATGTGGCAAGTAGCTTGTACAAAGCTTCTACGCCCCCTCCATGTTCAGATTAAAGGGAGGGGCATGAAGAGGTTGAGATCATGGCTCTGTCTTCCAGAGAAGCAAGTTTCTCTCTGTACCCAGAGTAGTGGCATCTTACTGGGGCTACAGGAATCATAGAAACATAGATTCATAGAAAACTTTGGGTTGGAAGGGACATTTAAAGATCAACTTGTTCAAACCCCCTGCCAGGGGCAGGGGCACCTCTCGCTAGACCAGGTTGCTCTGAGCCCCAAAGACCTGACCATGAACACTTCCAGGGAGGGGGCTTCCTTCTGTGGGCAACCTGTGCCAGTGTCTCACCACCCTCATAGTAAAGAATTTCTTTCTTATATCCAGTCCAAATCTCCCCTCTCTCAGTTTAAAACTGTTGCCCCTTGTCCTGTCACTGCAGGTCTTTCTCCATCTCTCTCATAAACACCCTTTTCATACTGAAAGGACACCACAAGGTCTCCCTGGAGCCTTCTCTTCTCTAGGCTGAACAACCCCAACTCTCTCAGCCCATCCCGGGGGCAGAGGGTAGAGGGTAGGAGAGCCACATTCTACTTCCCAATCTACTCCAGAAACGCAATTATTGCTCTGGCTTGTGACAAAGTCCCTCTGTGCCATTAAGTTTTGTAGTTGAGGCCAAATAAATATAAAAGAAAATGCAAAAGAGGAGATGATTGCTACAGGATTGCCAACTTGGCCATATTGTTCTGCCTACTGTAGCTAGCCAGATCATCTGATCTGTTGCTTTCAGTGTGCTATCTGAATATATCTGTGTGTCTTCTCTTCATCTGAATAAATTCTGCAAACTATATTCATGTGTATTTTAAATCTGTATTGGATATAATATGGGCAATATACAGAATAGTTCAATGGTGACATTCTTTTGATTTTTAAGTGAGTACTCTTCAAATAGGTTTAACATTGATTTTGCAATGTTGCACAGATTTTTAAAGAAGTGCCAGTTATATGTGAGAATAAATGAAAAAAATATTTGCCTGTCAGGAATGTGAGTTTTGATTTTATTTTTGTCCCACAGATTCCTAAAATTTAGTAGTACAAAAGAAATTTTGACTGGTTTTTGGTCAGTAATCATTTTTGTGTTGTCTTATACTTTTGACAGTCATTTGTATGCACTAAGTAAAAGGTAGGATGAATGGCCTATTTCTGTCTGTTTTCATTACTGTGCTCTTTCTGTGTGCTCCATCTTATTCTCCGTATATGCCTACTGGGACATTAAAGATTCTGTAATTATTTCAATAAGATCAGGGTTATAGATTTTTTGTTCCACTTAGTTGTTTGCTAATAAACCTGCCTCTGTGCTGAAGGCTAACAAATTTCTTATTTAATACTGTACTTTTTTTTACATGATATATTAGAGAACATTTTAAAAGGTCAAGATTGTGCAACTTACTCTTTTCCCTTGCTGTAGTAACAGTCTCAAGGTAGCTCCTTAACTGAAAACTCCAAAGTCATCATCATCCTTTTGAAAACATTAATATTAAAGCTGTTTTGTTTCTTATTGTAGAATTTGAAGGAAAATGGAACAGTCTAAGATATTGCAGTGCTTAAAGCCTACAATGGTTTTAGCTCTAGTAAGAAGTATGTTTTGGTCTCATAAATAAGAATATGCTAAAGGAATAACATAAACTGGATAAACTGGAGCAGTGCAATAATACGTTCTTCACAGATGTGTACTGGGTTTTTCCCTTTGACATCTGTGGTGTAATCCAACATTTTTAAACCGTTTTAATCACACTGTTTCAGGTCAGAGTGGGATGGAGGGTGGATGGATCCATTACGACCTGTCCCCTAACACTTCAGACACATGCCCAAAGCTGGGATGCAGCTCAACAGTGCTGCCATATTCAAAGCACCTTTCAGCATAAGTTCCTTTATTATTCTTACATCCAGAAGTGCTCATTTTTTATTAGTGCTGAGTAAATAATTTTCTTTCTCAGGCCTAAGTACAGTGAAATTGTTCTCAGAAGAGACCACCTTTTCCTGATGTCATTTTTATATTGAAGAAGGAACCCAGGTATCAAATCCAGCCCTAGATGGTGCAGAGGCATTGATTTCTATGTTTCTTCTGTAGTTTTGCATCACTTTTCTTAGGAGACAATTGACAGTTGATCAGTCCATGCAAAACTCAGCTCTGTTACTTATTTATTGCCTGCACAAATGCAAAACAATTAACATTAGATCTGTCAGTGCTACAGGGATAAAGCCTTTGTTTCTCAAGCTCAGTAACTGGGCACTTTCTCTGACTTTTTTACCTATTCACAGTGACAGCATGGCAGTTACCTTCTTAAAAAACTGTTTTATCTTATGTACCTATGTAGAAAGGTACAAAAGAAGGCCTTACAATTGTCCTGCATGTATTTTTGCTTAAAGTTTGAATGAACAGAAAACCTTGTGAACTGGCCTTGTCAAACCTTTTGGAGATTTGTGGAGAGCTTAGCATGCATCATATGCTTTATAGTGTAAGCTGCTATTAGCTCTACTCAACAGCTGAAGCAATTTAGCCAACTTCTCTACAGATAAATTGCATCTTTGCACTCTGGTCTTTCCCAAGACCAGATGGAGTTTTGGGACTTGACCTCAAAAGGATTTTTTTTACTACTTCTTGAGGCCAAGCTTCATATACCCTTCATCTTCAAATTATTAGGTGTCCAGTGCTAACAGACTTCAGGAAATGTTAAGTTTCTTTTGAGGATTCAAGACTCCACATGTTTCTATTGCTCTCAAGATGTTTCTCATCAAAAACTATGCAAGTCTAGCTAGCACTCATCTATACAGAGCTGGAGTAAATGTGAGAAGGAGGAAGACAAACAGGACATAATCCAGAAAAAAAAAAGGCAACAAGGGTGAAAGATCTAGAACATGAACTCATAAAAGTGAGAGATAATAACCACTCATCTTGTAAAAGGGATGCAGATGAAATGGTGGAACAAGATACATAGAAGTATTGTGGTAACTCACTTATTGGAGGGTTTTTGCTTTAAGAATAGATTAGGGGCTAATCAGTTGGGAACTGTCTACATGTCTTAGCTCTGCATCAGTAAAAGAGGTTCGAGGTCATTGGAGACCTGTATTGCCATTACTTATGAGCAAACAGTTAAAGGACTGGGGCATTATGAGTGGTCATGTCCTCTATGGTCATCTCCTCTATGATAACATAAGTGTTTAAATAAGACATTTATAGACACACTGATGTCACCCCTACACTCACTCGCAGGGGAAAGGCAGATGTTAGAGCTTTTTAGGATGCCCTGCTGGATAATAGCAGGGCTTTTATGAGCAGTCTCCGAGGGTGGAAATTTCAACTTTTAATACTTGGCTTTCTAACCCAGGCTAAGGTTTTGTCAACCTGACAAAACTCCTGTCATCTTGGATTTGTTGTGCTCAGCAGTACAGATGAGCTGTTACATATTACCCTGGATAACAGATCAGCCTTTGTTGGTAACTTTAATAAAATGTGCCTTAAACACAGGTTTTTAGAATTATAAGGTGCTGTTCTCAGACTGAACTCATGTGTACAGGGAGGCCAAGAAATTAGTCATGCTGAGAAACTTCTGCATCAGAACTTTTATTTTGTTCATACAGTCTTAATTTAAAGATTGTATTTATGGAAAATACTTCATGTTCCGATGTAAGTTGCTTCCATTGGATATTATTCTCAATCAAATAGGTGTACTTTTTGTTTGTCAAGAATGATCGGTTCCAAATTTTAAAGTTTTATAGAATCATAGAATTGTCAGGGTTGGAAGGGACCTTAAAGGTCGTCTAGTTCCGAACCCCCGCCATGGGCAGGAACATCCCCCACTAGATTAGGCTGCTCAGAGCACCATCCAGCCTGGCCTTAAAAACTTCCAGGGATGGGGCTTCCACCACCTCTCTGGGCAACCTGTGCCAGTGTCGCACCACCCTCATAGGGAGGAACTTCTTCTTACCATCCAATCTAAACCTGTCCGTCTCTAGCTTCAATCCATTCCCCCTCGTTCTGTCACTACCTGACATCCTAAAAAGCCCCTCAACAGCTTTCTTGTAGGCCCCCTTAAGATACTGGAAGGCCACAATAAGGTCTCCTTGGAGCCTTCTTTTCTGCAGACTGAACAACCCCAACTCTGCTCTTTCTGTGTTTATTTATTAAGAACTCCTCAGTAGCACAGATTTTTTTACTTGAGTTGATGTTTGTAGATTGTGTTGAAAGCCTCTCATAATGTTATTTTCAGTGAATCACTGAAAATGGGATTCATGCAGTCTGACACTCTGAATCATTCCTTTGGACCCCGATTGTTTCTTAATGCTTTAGGATATTACTTGAACAGTGGCGTGTCAGAATTGGACATGATATTCAAGTACTGGTCTTCCTGATGACTTGTTGCAGAGCTGCTAGCATTCCTTACTCCCTTGCTTATAGTAGAGCATTCCCTTGCTCTTGCCTACAAGGTTCTTGCCTACATTACTCTGGCAGTTCGCATGAGTGTTTCGCAGGCTGCCATCATTCATTTTTAAAAGCAACATGTACAAAACTGTTCAAATGCAGTTCAGATGAGTACACTTTCCAGATGCTTTTCCGTAGCTCATCTTCCCCATTTGCTATTTACGACTTCATCAGCTCTTTACGTTACCTCTAAATTTTGCTGGGTGAGTGACGGAGATACTACATAGCATCAGGTTAAGAACATCGTGCCTCGAAGCATTTCTCTGAATGATATTTTCCCACTTGCAGTTTTTTTTTAGTGAACTGTTACTTAGTAGAGTTTTGCTGTGTATTATGGGTTATAGTGAGGGAAGTGTGGACTGAAATCTAGAGGGTAAGAGAAATACAACTGTTTCAATTCAATCTCTGGTAGTCAGGCTTGTGATACCATGAAAAAAGATTATTAGGAAAGACCCTTTTTCTATAAAATCAAATTCAATGCCATTAGTTCACCTGCTTTTTTGGTATTTATTGTCCCATCATTTAGCAGGCTTTGATGATTTCAGATTCAGGCAAAGGTAAGTCTTGTCTGATGTTATCCTATTTATGCTTCTGAAATATTGATAATATTTTTTATCGCCAGTCCACTGGAACTTCTCCAGTGCTTCAAAATTTAGTTAAAAAATAAGTCATGGGAGACTGCCAAGGCATTGATGGGTATAAGCTCTCTGATCTAGTGAATTTAAAATGTTTTACTTCATTTTACATAGCTGTTTAGTAACCTACATAAGTTACAAAGGAAATCACAAGTGTTTGGTTGTCACGGCAAATGATGAGTGTATCACTTTCTGAAATATGTGTTAGATTCACTTATCTTCTGTATCACAACTGATAATTATATTATCAACTCCTGGGACCAGAGCTGTGCCATTGCCAAGATTTCATTGCTTTATGACTTTAATCATATCAGAAATTATTTTTTTCTTCAGACTCTAGCTGGCTTCTATAATCGATGATCTATATTTCTAAGTAGCTGATTTGCATTTACTTCTATAAGCTTTCACATTTTCACTTTTGCCGTATATGAAAGAAACTATTTCTCCAACTACTTTTCCTCTCAGCTCGGATGGTTTTTCACAAAAAAATCCTTCTTTTATGACTACAGGATTGTGTGGTTTTTATAGTCTGATTTTCAGTATTCTTTTGCATTAAAATATCTACTTTGCTTAGTTTGGTTTGTAAGTGTCTTTAAAATGATTTGGGAACACTGGCTTTTTACAGAGAAAAAAATTTACGTCATATTTCTTGCACATTGTAATTGAAATTCATTTGTGAATGCTCTACCATAGCCAATTGCCAATTTTAGGCAGCGATCAAGTTATTTTTATCTATCATGCTGAGATCTAGTACAGAATGATTTTAAGTTGCTTGGTTTACTTTCTTTATGTAGATCCGTAATTTTTAGACATTGCAAAACTAACTTATCAGTAGTCTACCAGCTTATGTCTTCAGAAACTGGTGTGATTTTTCCACATATTTACATGCATTTCTAAGTGGTTTTTAGAGGCCTATTCCTTCTATTTTCGTATCTGTGTTGGCAGCTATAAAAGACTTGATATTGTTGTCAGTCAGATACAACTAGCCTGAATTAGCCTGTAAGTCTTAAGTATGTAAATGATACCTTTAATGTGGAATCCCACATTCTTCCTCCTCCTGGCTGTCTTTCCTATTTAGGTTTTACTGGTAAGTTTCAGTCATGGGAATTGTCATGCCAAGTTTCAGTCCTACCAAATCATGTCAAATTTTCTTTCACCAACATGTAACTGTAGTTTTAATTTCTCTTTGTTGCTCACAGAATAAGTTACAGCTTTCCTTAGGTTTTTTTGTTTGTTTACAATGATTTTGCTTTTGGTCTACACTTTATGACTGTATATGAAGTAGTCCTTTAGGGTTGCTTTTCGATGCTCAGTACAAGCTCTTCAGTCTCATTTTGAGGCACAAGCAGAATTATTTAGAAAAATCAGAACTATATAAGTTCTATCATGAGAACAAAACAGTATTTTACAGGTTTTTTTTCTAGGTTTAACTTGTGGTTGTTATGTAATGAAGAATATATACAGACTCTCTCTTTGCTTAAAACAGATCAAGGTAAACAGTTGAAGCAGAAGGAAACCAACTGTTTTTCCATTCACCTTATTATTGAGCTGTGGTTAAAAGAACTTCCTTTTTGGTACTATCAAAAGATCTCAGCTAAAACTTCAGTTGAATGTGGAGGAGAAAGAGACTCTTTCAGGGATGGGAAAATGCATCAAGACACTTGCCTTTACCTAATGAAGGTTAAGAAGCATATTAATTGTGATTTGATAATTTTTCTAAATTATACTTTGTAATATGTGTGGCAGAAAAACAAGAAATGTTTATTTTAGTTCCTTAGCTTGTGATTTAATGTTGAAATTTTGATCTTATAAAAAACATCATTGATTATCACAGTTTGCAATTTTAATAACAGTCGTATAAAGTAGGAACTGAAAGCAGGGAGTATTTTAGAAACATGAAGTGTGACACCCTGCCCCGTTTTAGTTGAGAACAAAACTTTTGCTGATTTCAAAGAGGCCAAAATTTCACACAAAGATTGTAACCAAATAAGAGAGTAGAGCCAGCAGAGTATTTCTGGGTGATTGTTACATGCCTCAGGAAGTATTACAAGGCATGAAACTAAAGGATGCATGAATTTAACCACCCAAGAAGTGTAATAATCACCCGAGGGGGTTAGAGGAGGAGGGGCTGAGTTCAGTTACAAAATTGATTTTTTTTTTTTTTCCCCCTAAACCAAACATTCATTTGCTGACAAGTGTAGAGAAGGAAAGGACATCACATAAATCATAGATTTTCACTGGTGCTTAGAGTTCCTCAGTTATTCTAGAACGCAGGAGGCAATGCATAAAGTAAACAAAGAGGTGGGAGAGTGGGACCTGGGCCCCAAATCCTTTGCTTCTAGGTGCAGAGTCACCCTTTTTCAGGGCAGTCCATCTTTGGCCTAATTCATCGTGCGGATTTTTTCTTTCCTTATTTTTTTCTTTCTCGGTAAACAGCTTAAGCAGGGAAGGAGGAAAGTCCCTTATCCTTTCTTCCCTTTTCCTTCCTCCATCCACAGGAGGCAAGAAACAATTTCAGAGATCATCTGGGAATTATTTCTTGCTATCAATCCTAACTTCATGCATTTATTCAGACAGTGAGAATAGGAGCTGAGGTGTCCTGATTCCATTTTTTCTTGGTGAAGAAAGAAGGACATTTGTAGAAGAGCTGGAGCCAGTGGTGCAAGGGAGGCCAGGTATCTAATGTTCGTTGGACGAAAATAGGCTTAAACCACCCACTTTCAGTCTGACTGCTGAAGTTCATTTGTATAGATAACTGCTGGTATCAACAGGCACTGGGGTGTGTGGAGAGCATGCAGTTAATCTGAGTTAGTGCATCCAAATGTAGTCATGGTTGTGTAATTTTCTTGTCAGGTTCAAGTGTTACATTTGTAGAACATCTTCTGCATTATACTTTAAAATGTGCATAATCCTTTCATTATTGAGAAAAAATGCCACATCGCTTCAGAAATAGAGGAAAGCAGATGCTTAATTTTGAGATGTGCTTGATTTATCATTATTCAGGAAAGCCTCACATAATATACATAATATGCAGTATTTAATATCCATAAGTGCTTTCTTGAATAGGGGTGCTTTAAGCAGTTCGTAACAATAAACACCTGCTTACACACTTAGAAGTGTTTCATGCATATATACTTAATTTTTATTCTATGAGCAGCCCTGAGGAGGACATAAAACTGTTTACAGATTAAAAGGCACATGCATACAGGATTTCAGGTTTGGCATTTAATTTGAAATATATAAATATAAGTCTAAATTAAATTAAAGAACTTCATTCACATCATTCTAAGTTATTTGTATGTCTTCACTACTAAGAATGTATCTGAAGCTGTAATTATAGTATCTTATACAAGCATTTATCCACAGTGATGCTGGCATGTTAAAACATTTGCCATTTGGTGGCCTTTGGTCAAAAAACTGTCACAGAGAAAACAGGATTCAAATAAAGTCGAATACATAGTGTTTAACATATTCTCTACAAAAGAGGGTTATTGTGGTTGATTTTTTTTTAATTTGTCTGAGGTTTTCGCATAGAAAGAAAACAGCTTTCCTGTTTAGCAAAGAGCAGTCCAAGACTAGCATGTTTGACTGTTAGAGATATCCTACCTCAACTAAAACTACTCATAGTATTTCCAGACAGATTTCCTCTGATTTCTGCTTTCCCTCTCATAAACAGTCATTTTTAGAAATTACCACTTACCAATCTCAAAATATGCTTGTCTGGAGTATTTGAGCACAATAGTTTGGAAGTCCCAAGATGTGTCAACAACTTGCATGAAACCCAGCCCAGTTATTTTACGCGGATGGATGTAATTAATTAGTAGGTCATCAGAATGAAACGGTTCAGAAAAGACTATTGTAATTTTTGGAAAAAAAGCTATCACTAAGCTGAGAAATAGCAATGCTCAGCTGTAATCAGCATTTTTGGTATTGCCCTTTGTAGTAGCATTGAGTGTGTGTGTGGGCTGGTTTGAAGTTAAATGATTAAACCTTTTACCCTCACCCTAGTTTTGGTCATGTTTCTGTGTTCTGGTAATTGTCTTATCTGAGGTCACATATTTGCTGCTTAGGTTAGATTTTCAAATGATTTCATTCACCTCTCCCCAGTTTTCGTATTTCTACACAGTTTCTACAGTGCATTTTTATAATATCTGTTTTTATTTAAGAGTTGGTTGCTTCATTAGTACAGGGCGATTGAAAGCAGTAGGTAAAGAGCTGCCTTTTTGCATCTATGCCTTTCGTTGTCATTTTTTTTCTTTAAAGTAATACATTTACATTTTATAATCATAAACGTGAAATTGAAGATGAAATCAGTTCTCAAAAGATTAATTCAGTCCTGCTCACAGCTGCGAAGACTGTGGAAATAAATATCATTTTGCAGTAACGTATTCCTGACAAAGGGCATAACAAAAGACTGATTTCTATTCAGAGATAGTGGGTATATTTATTTTGCATGTTGGGGGGGAGGGGCTGTGGTCGACTGCTTGCGACCCTGACCTAGTTTTGTAGCTGCTTATTATTCAGCTATATGTTTGAGAAATCTCTGTAATTTAATTTGGCAACCTCTTCTGCATGTCTGCACCTAGCAGTAGGTGCTCTTAATATTAGTCGTGTCCCATGCTGAATCATATTTATTTAGAAAAAGGAAAATCCTAATGCACTCATAACTCAGAAAGAAACTGTTAATTGTTAGCAGAGAAGTGCCTGATTACAGACTGGATGTCTCGTCCAGGGCCCTGCCATAATTAGTAACCACTGTTGACATTTAGATTTAAATTGAATTTTCTTCTAATTAAACCCAGAGGGGGTTGATCCTCTCAGATGTACAGGTTAATAAAATTAGTCAGAAACTGTTAAACAGTAAACTGAATTCTCCAAGAGAGCTTTCTCAGTGTATTGTTAGGGATTCTGTAATTAATATTCAAAGGATTCATTAGATTTGGAGTTGTCCTTTTTTGTTTTGGCTTGCATCTGGGTTTGTTGCAGTTATTTCTTTAATTAGGTCTGTTTGCTTTTGATATCTACAGTAATACTAATTTTAATCATGTTTGTGCATGTGTAATTATAAGTGCTGTAGCACCATTCATCCATACCGTACAACTGTTACGTGTAATAACAAGCTGCTTTTTTTTCTGAGCACATTCAGTGAATATTAATCCTGGAAACCAAAAGCAAGTGTGAAATGAATTTTAGGAATGTAGCCTAGACTAACTGGTGTCTATTTGTCATCATCCTACAAATGCTAAAGTTGCCATGGGGTCGTTTACTTTTTTATTCACCATTGTTTTTTGCTGATCCTTCCCAAGTTTTTTGTTTAAGTAGGATTATTTTTCTGATGAAATCTAGATGTTTGTATTTTTCTTACTGCTTTTTCAAGTCCCATCAATTCGATTGAGATCTTAGCCTACGTGAAATTAATCTGTGTTTTTGCTTCCTTGTCCTGCTCAAAGATTAAGAAGTTAAGAGTATGAAAACTATGAAGCATGTGTGCCAGGAAATAGCAAGAGTGTCAGTAATGTGAGAAAAAATAGTCAGAAGTGCTATAATGAGATATTTGAACATTAAGCTTTGAGAAGATCAGACTTTTTGCAAAACTGCTCTGTGGAAGTAAAGTTTCTCTAACAAAGATCTCATGACTGAACTCACTTGTGTTTTTTATAGCTCATATATAGAGGAAATCCAGTAAAATATTGTTGGGCACTGAGAACAATTTAGTACCAGTACTAAAAACTTAATATCAATTTTTCAAGCAAAAATGAAGAATGTGTTTTACCATTTAATGAGCTTCATGAAAGTTATAGCTTTGGTTTAAATCAATTTCTGAGCCACCGTAATTTAAAAATAGAGGGTTTAGACAAACACAAGATGATAAATGAAAACATAAAAGGAATGCTTTCCTGAAAGATACCTTGAAATTCATAAAAGTTGTTCAGTACTACTGAATTTAATTTACTCCTAAAAGGAGTATCATTTCTGTTCCTTTCTCCTTAATCATGTAAGCCAAACAAACAAACAAAAAGTCTAGATGACTTCATCTTTCTTGCTTAGTCTGACTAAATAAATTGGATTAGGTAAAGAATGCTTCTCCCTCAGAATTGGCTTCAGATGGTAGAAAAGCACTGAAAATGCAAGGAACAGTTCACTGTGCTGGTGTACAGCCCTGGGTAAATTCCTCTCTCCTGCAGGTTCATTGTGTGGAAATTGCAAGGCACGTTAGACCAGAAGTGGCTGAAACAGTCAAGTCCAGAAGTGCAAATTTTAGCACGTTTAAAAGTGTTGTTGATCTAAATGAGGCTTTAATAGGAACAGTTTGTATGGATAACAGCTTCTGGATTCAGATGTAGCTCTCAAGGAAATGTCCAGGTGAAAAAATCCGAGTAAGAGCAGTAAAACGGAAAACAAACCTCTTTAGCCTGCAGTCCAATCAGGGTCCTTACACTGAAAAGAGACTTAATATTGCTATTGATTTCTCACGAAAAGTGTCTACTGTGGTGATGGGCAGCAGTTCAGCTGAGATCAATAGGTAATTAAACCCCCTATGAGAAGGCAGTCTTAAAACTGAATTAAACTAAACTTTTGCAGTGGCCAAATCACATTATCATGAAAATATACCCCAAAGTCTCAAGAATTATCTCTAATCACCTCCAAGCAGCCATAAACTGAGCCCTAACTTTGACAACGTATTAACCTTATTGCATGGAAACAGCTTCTGTATATGGATGAACACATGCCGGCCATGGTCCCTTTATGAGACTGGGAGTGTCAGTGATAGTCCCTAGAATCAAGTCACTCAGAATCAAGGACAAGCTTAACCACTGGCAGCAGTACACATATAAACTAAAGTTTGTTTCAGGAGTGGGTCCAGAGGAGAGCAACGAGGCTGGGGAAGGGACCAGAGGTAAAGTGCTGTGAGGAGAGGCTGAGGGAGCTGGGGGTGTTTAGCCTGGAGGAGACTCAGGGGGGACCTGATCACTCTCTACAACTGCCTGAAGGGAGGGTGCAGTCAGGTGGGGGTCGGGCTCTTCTCCCAGGCACCCATTGACAGGATGAGAGGGCACGGCCTGAAACTGCGTCAGGGCAGGTTTAGGTTGGATCTCAGGAATCCCTTCCTTAGGGAGTGGGTGCTCAGGCACTGGGATGCACTGCCCAGGGAAGGGGTGGAGTCACCGTCCCTGGAGGTGTTTAAGGAGAGGCTGGATGTGGCACTTAGTGCCCTGGTCTGGCTGATGTGGTGGTGTTGGGTCATAGGCTGGACTTGATGATCTCAGAGGTCTTTTCCAGCCTCAACAATTCTTTGTGATTCTGTGTGTGATTCATGTATAACTTTTAGATAATGAATTAAGAATAACAGGTTTTGAATGTCTTGACAGCTAGGCAGAGCTGTTAATGCGAGCAAAAGCAGATGTGCGATCACCAGGCTTTTATCAAACTATCTGCTTCTCATTGGTGCCAGCAGGACACCAATAGAGAAAGGAAGGAAAACAGCAGTTGCCAACAGAAGCCAACAGCATGCCCATCAAGTTTGGCGTGAAATACTTCAGGTCAGCCAACAGAAGTCAGGAAATGTAAAGATGTCTGTGTTTCCTAGTTTACAGGTGGTTTCAGCGAAATGTAAACTTAGTAAAGAGCAGGAGGCTTACAATGCATCTAAGGCTTCTGCCAATTGAGCAGGTGTCCTGCTTTGAAAGCACCTGGATAGAAGTTCTCTGGGGCTCCTGGCACCCCAGGGCGATCACAGTGGGAGAGAAGGGGCAGCTGTGCCTGCAGAGATGAGAGGATGGGTCAGGTGACCTGAACGGACCAATCATGGTCCTCAGTATATAAGGGCCGCTAAGGAGACTCCTTGGGGCATTTAGTGCCTGTTGTGTTGGGAGTGTGTGTCATTGGTTCTTTGTCATTGCCTGCAGAGACTGGGCGGGCTGGAAGAGGTGTCCAGTTTGGGGTGCTGTGACCTGTCCTAGCACTGAGCATGGCAGTCTATTTGCAAACAACTGAGCTACAGGGAAGCCAAGGGTGGGTTAACTGGGTTGCATCGTAAAAAGCCTAGATCTTTGCTTATGCAGTCACAGCAAATTGCAGACTTCAAGGAGAGAAATACTCTGTTTGCATGGCCATATGTAGTTGCATGAAGAAATGTGGTGAGGTGATGCCAAGGCTGTTGGAGAAAAACGGGCTAGAAATTGCTAAAGACAAATAGCTGAGGTTCTTTCATGAGTCTTTCACTGGAAATCCTCCTTATTGCTGCCTTTATATACAGGGGTTTTTTTTAAACCTGTTGCAATCATGTAAGGGACAAAGAATCAGTTTTCTTATAGTTAATCCTTCTTACTGTCTAACAGTACAACTTCTTCCTTCTTTTGTTTTTTCATATGGTTTTGACAGATGGAAAATTAACTAAGTATTCAGTGCATAAACTTGTTAAATATAGCACTGTTTTCAAAGTAAGCTTTTTTGTTTCTTTGTTTGAGATATCATTTGAGGTACTTAAGTTCTGAAGTACTGGGAAGTACACAACTACTGCCACATAAGGATGAAATCCAAACCTCCTTCAATTTATCTGTTTCAGTCAAAAAAAGACAGTAAATCATCTGCCCAAGGATTTTTTATTGTGAAATAAGCAGTACCAGCAGTATTCCTTACCATTGAAAAATGGAGGGGAACAAATGTGAAAGAAACATTGAGGTCACTGAAAATAATGCTGCTTAGTGTAAATAGTGCCTATGTTAACGCATGTATTGTGAACGGGCAAAGGATATCAGCTCTTGTATTTCAGATGTGAGTTGTCTCTTCCCCAGGTGTTCCTAGTTAGCTAATATTTTCTTTCTTAGGTAAAGTATTTCCTCAACTGAAGATTTTTGCATGAAAGATAAGGAATATATTTTATATTTACTCTTTGTGTTAAGTTTCATTTATTTCACTGGGAGTTCAGTGTACAGCTGAGGACTGTATATTTCTCTAAGTTCTAGTAAGAAACCTCTCCTTTTATGCACTAATAGATTTGTCACACAGTAATTTGTTTTTCCAGTTATAGGATAGTTCCAACATTGCAGGAACAAAATTAAAATAATAAAGATAACCTGTAATGCTAGATAAATTACATTTGATAGACCTTTTACTTTTATCCTCAATTTCCCATCACCTGTACATGAGGGCTCACTATACATCCTTCTTTTTGTCATTCAGCAAATTACTTGTGCAAGTAAGCACATTGGCCACGATGGGATTACTTGAATCGGTTAGTTTTCACAGGCAGGAGAGGGCTGCCCAGTGTCACTGTTGGCCTTTTGACATGAGGTGCTGAGTTCTCCTAGTGAAGATGGTAGGGAGATTTTCCTCAATAATTGGGATCCACAGTTCATGCAGGAGAAAAAGCAGCGAGGCTGTTCATTCGGTTTTCCTCTGACACAGCTGCGGCCCCTCGTCCAAATCAGTTTTTGTTTAAAACTAACTGCAAATGGAACAACGTACAGAAGAATTCTCTTCCGCTTGATGGACAGGAGGATTTGACATGGAAGTCAGTTTGCAAGCAGTAAGGGACTCAATAATGCAAAGTTCCTTTGCCTTACTCTGTGAATTAAGAGATGATTTTTAGCATTGCATATTAGGAAGGAATTATGGAAGCCGGTGACATTATAGGATTTATTTTTGTAGCCTAAGTAGGTGAATTGATGCTTTTGCACTTTCACAGATCCAGTGTTAGATGGAGATTTCCAGAATCACTGGGGTGTCTCAAAGATTGGTGTTTCTAAATTCATTCAGCCTCTTACAGTTTGAAGCATCTAAATTTTGGGAAATTCTGGATATTTGGGGTGTTGGACTAGATCATCTCCAGAGGTCTCTGCCAACCCCTAACATTCTGTGATTCTGTGATATTTATGGAAATTGTTGGAGCAGACCTATAAAATCTTTTGAAACTCATCCATCTTGGAGAACTTCCTGGAACTACCAAGTGGAAAAAAATGTAGGTATTTTACTTTAAGAATGCCATTGGGTCTGTCCCTTATGAAAGAAGGTGATTAATAACCTTTTGTGCCGTCCAGTTAAATATAGAAACAAACATCCAGACATATGGTAATTTTTTCCAGTGAAAGTAAAAGAAGTTTTACAGTACTCCTACTAGATATGATAATGTTAAAGTTAGTATTTACAATAAATAGACATCTCTATTCTTAGCAGATAGGCAGAGAGGCAAGGTGTATACGGAGGACTAATATATGCTACTGGAATGAATTATCTAATTAGCTTAGCTTTCAGAAAAGCAGGCTATTCAGCAGGTTAATAAATACTTTCAGGTACAGACTCATCCTGCTGTACAAACATAAAAAATGGTGCTTTCTCTTCTGTGTAGTGATACATATGTCTGTGCATCAAATGTTTTGAACCTGTTGAGTGTCCCCCCAATTTTACCGCGTTTCAGTGAGAACTGAGAACACTTTGCATGTCCTCACGAAGCATTCAGCAGAGGAGCAGTTGGAAATTAAACAAGACACTTCAGTGGAGAGAGATAAGATCTGCTTATCTGCGTTTGTGTGCATGCGTGCACACACACACGCGCGCCTTCATTTCCTTTATGGTTTTGTATGTGTTGTGCGCATGCACATGACGAATCAAGATTTTACGTGGAAATGTGTGAAAAAATGTTGCCTTTCTAATCTTGCTATGAGCTAGACCATATGACTATGTTAAAGAGTTGGAAAGAACCTCTGGTGCAAATGTCTGAAATCTGATTTAGCTTTCTAGGCTTCTTGGCTGACAGCACACTTTTGGGAATGTACAAGCGAGTATTTATTACAAAAGACATACTAAATGAGATAAGTTCTGGACACCACTGCAGCTGAATCCCTGAAGTATGTTTCTGAGATCTGGGGTTTATAAAATGCAAGTGCGATGGCTGTACCATGCAAAGGCTGTAGAAGTTATGTGGGTAGGGAGACAAAGTCAGCAGGCAGTGTATATGATAGTGCCTGCAGGCAGCACCGTGCTATAGTGCATAACAGTTTACTATTGGGTATCGATCACTAATGCAGCAGAATATGCCCTGTGCCACCAGTATTTGATTTGAAATATAGACAGCATAGTGGGCCACAAAACACAGTGACTGTTGCCAGGGTCAGTTACAGGTAGAGTGAGCAAAACAGGGCGTTTCTGGCAGCAGGCTGGGGTAGGCAGCTGTACTGGCTCTTGGGTGTTTTTCCAGGAGCGCTCCTGAAGTGAACTGTGAAGGGCTGTATTTCTGCAAGTTCACAGATAACTGTATCTAGCATGAAACTATTAAGTTTGCAGCGTGGGGATAACTTCCCCACTCCGTTACAAGGTCTGTACACCTGTTTGGTGAATAAGTGAGAGGCAGTGTTAGCATTTAGGAAATAGCATAAGGAAGTAAAATTCAAAAAACAGTCAATTACAGGGGAAGGGAAGATGACAAAACCTCTCATAACAGTCATACTAAACTCACAGTGGGACCAATGCATTTAGACTGTGTTAAGAACTGGTTGTCATTGGAAAATTGTTAACTAATTCACTAGTAAATTGTTGTTTGAATGAAATTCTGCATGAGAAGGCTTCTTTGATACTTTTGTTGAGTGCGTGCTTATGAAGTCGATGCCAGGCTAATAGTATAATGGTGAGAGCTTGGACACTGGTCTTCCAACTGCAAGGCTCATGTCCTTCCCAGCAATGAGAGCAAGCTCAGAGAACGTCATGCAAGTCTTGTGGTAAAGTAAAGCAAAATTGAAAGGTTTGTTATTTTCTCTTCATGTTTGTTTGTAAGGTTATGCAACCTGGAAATGGGAAAATCTGTTTCCTGCTCAGCCTGGGCTTTGGCCCTTTAATGTATCGCTCTATTGTCACTTTATACTTGGTATCACTTACCCATGTGTGGTATATTGCAAGATCATTGCGTCACTTGTTATGGTGATGTGTCTATTCCTTACATTTTCGTTAGCCATATAAATGTTTTATTTCTACTGCAAAAGCTAGTATTAAATACTAGTGGTTAAGATAATTCACCTCCTTGAGCTTTATCATGTACAAAAATATTTAAATCCTAATGCATGTAGTGATCTCTTAGGTGCTAATAATAACAAAATATGCCACTTGTGATAGTCATGTTCTCACTTCCTAATTAAATGAAGTAAATCACTGAAGATTTGAAAAACTGGCTTAGTACTTTATGCAAATTGAATATTGGTTTGAATACTAATTAAGTTGACAAAGTAACGATAGGAGGCAATTTTGCATTTCTTTCAAGGAAAGATCAAGATACTTGATACTGTTTTCTTTGGTGAGGAATTATGCATGGAAAAAATACCTACTATGGTGATCCCTGATACCAGTGTTGAGAAATGTGTATGTACATTCTTCGTTAGTGTGAGTGCAGATACTGATACCCACAAAGGATTTTGCAAGTATTTGCAAACTGTTAAATGTAAGTTATATATTTTTCTTCCATTTTCACAATTCAAAATGACAAATTTAAGTCCTCAGTCTCCACAAAGCGTTGCATAGGAAGGGGTGGATTTGAGAGGGCGCTTAAAGTCAGTGCAGTGAGGAGGAAAAAAGATAAAGCTGGAGAAAATTGCTGTTGACTGGAATCAAACTACACTAGTTGCTTACAATTGATTGTGTGTTGTTCAACCACAAAGATAAATTAGAACATAGAATACTGCAATAGAAAAGTGGTTTAGATGTCATAGAGACAGTATGACTATTTTTATCTCTCAGTTGTAGACCATAGCTTACAGTGGCTGAAATGACATTGAACTGTTTTTCTCTTTGATGATTTACAGCCTATGTAGCACGTTTGTAGGAGCAGATGTCACGTTTTATGTATTTGAAAGTGTCAACACTGATGAGTTATGTCTGAAGATTCTGTGCATAAATCAATACAATGTAGTGATTTCCATTTCTTAAAAGAGTTTTTTCCGACATAATAAAAAACACATAGTGAATTTTGGTCATTATAATGCTACTCTTGGACTCTCTTTTTTTTCCCCCCTGTATTTTAAACTACCAGGAGATTATTATTTTGCAAAATCCACTTCCCTTCTCACCCCATAAGCACAAATAGCTATAGGTAAATTGTCTTCTCTTTTACTTAGCCTGTTTAATTTGAGAGGTGTACAACACACTCCATTTTCTTTTCAGAAATGGGTGATCAAAAAACTTGGCTGAATTGATGACAAAAAAATGCCATCATCGTTATCTTACTAAGAATTATACTAAGCAAATCTAGACAGACGCCATCCCCCCAACCTTCTCCCATATTTCAGAATGATAGTGTCTGAAAAATTTGGACAAAAAGCACTTGTCATCCCCTTAAAACAAAAAGTAAAATTTGCATTTATATGGAAATTTATATATCATTTAGCATCTGCAATCCTGGAAGTTTTATTTATTCCCGTTCAGTCCCCATTTTATAATACTTCTGTATTAAAAACAATGAATCAGATTTGAACTGTGCAGGCGTTGGGACATAGATCAAAGTTTTGATTGGAAAACGTCCTTAAAAAAAAGGACTTTTTTTACATCTTCGTAATTCCTAATAAACTTAAGCTGGATGGTAGCAGAGCCAGAGATTCAGAAAGATCTTCGAGTTTCTGCAGTGTGATTCCTTTTCCTTATTTTGCAGCTGGAGACCTTCCATCAGAGCAGTGTCTTCACAGTGAGTGTAAGTTTCCTACTTTGTCCATGTGCGAAGGGCTGTTAGAGCCCTGACCTTCGAGTCTGACGGCATCAGCTCAGCCAGTCTGCTCCGCAGCCGCACGTGGGTTTGCAGACTGCATAGAGCGCTGGGGGATGCTTCTGGAAAGGCAGTGTGCTTCCCCGCTTCGTACACTGAGTGAAAGTCTGAGCGTAAAGGAGATACTTCATGTCTAGATCGCAGCTGGTGACTCCTACCTATATTAGTTCATCAAAGAGTTGTCTTCCACAAGGGAGAAATGGAGCGTGGAATTGTGATTTCGGTTTGAACTGAAGGTGCTTTAAATTGCACGAGGAAAGATCTGGTGCTTTTAATTTTGGGAGCAAATGTGTTTGCTTTTCAGCCGTTGTCATAATACGCACAGAAGCTAAGAGTTTTCCTGATGAGTGATTGCTGTATGATGTCACACGTTAATTGCATGAACACGTTTTCCCATTCTCGGCAGCGATGTGGCCGTGGATTATTGGTGTCAGAAGTGCTGCTTAGCACTGCAGGAGATCAGGGAAACCAATAGAGCATTTCCTCACATTTCCCCAAACCTCTCAATTGCAATTCAGTATAACATTATTATACTGACAGGCTTACAGAAATACGAGTTACAGTAAGGATACTGAAAGAGCTATGCCACAGTGCATTTAATAGCAGTGGTAATTATTACCATGGAGCTCCTGTGTTGTGCTAAGTGTCTAACAGGTTCCTGCCCTCAGGAACTTGCAGCCTTCATGGTACTCATGACAGACGGGCGAAAATGTGATGCAGCTTTACACAGAAAGTGTCAAATCCCTACAAGCAGAATATATAAATTGTTTCCTCCACTATGCTTGGCATTCCCCAGTCTGCCTCAGGTGTCTGTCGTTAGCTGAGGCTTGATCCTGGCCAAACTGAGCTTGCACAGTAGCAAGCCTTGAAATGAAAACTAGCTGAAGAATGATAATTCTTCTAATTCTAGACCCCTGTTTCCCATGTTAAGTGCCACAACACAGACACTGTTTCCTGATTTTTATGTTAACCTTTGTAGACATAACTGACTGCGGATTTGCATAAGTTTCTTCAACAAAAGCTTGTCCTCTTTAATCAAAAATGTCTACAAAAAAGTTGAATGTCTGGAAACCCACATATGGGGCTCTAGGGGTATTCACAAGTTAAAGTTAATATACTTTGCATCCTTGTTTTCATTTGTGCATTAATCTCTGAAGTTTGAAATCCAAAGTTACACCCTTTCTGTTGTCAGCAACCTTGGCTTATACTGGGAGACTAAGAAAGTCACTTGCTGTACAGGAGCTGTGAAACAGCATCTCCAGCAAACACTGTAGTGATTTTTACAGACAGGAATACATTTTGCTTTGTTTTTTTTTCTTTTTTTGCTACTTGTTAAAGTTTTCTAAAAAGAGAGATCATGGGTTGGTTTAGATGACACCAGGCCTGCTGGCAACAGATGAGATACACCTGTCTTAAAGTGGGAAAAGGATCTTTGCATAGGAGTTAGCAGGGTTCACTGAAAGAGCTTTAAACAAGATTTGAAGGGGGAAAGTGATAAAATCAGGCTCACTAGAGATAAGCCTGGGGGTGGCATGTCAACATTTGGGGGATGGTGTCTTTTGGTCTGCTGTCTTAAGTGGAGGTAGGGGATGGAGATCCATGCAGCAGCAAAGCAGTCCTGTCTGACCAGGGAGGTCCTGGTGGACTGGAGGTTAGCAGATGTGATGCCCATCTACAAGAAGGGCTGGAAGGAGGATACATGGAACTACAGACCTGTCAGTCTGACCTCAGTGCCAGGGAAGGTTATAGAGCAAATCATCTTAAGTGCTATCACATCGACATACAGCTGTTCAGGCTCAGTCAGGATGGGTTTGTGAAAGACAGATCCTGCTTGACTAACCTGATCTCCTTCTATGACAAGGTGACCTGCTTAGTGAATGAGGTAAAATCGGCTACTGGGACTTTAGTAAAGGCCTTTGATACCATTGCCCACAGCATCCTCCCAAAGAAACTGGCTGCTCATGGCTTGGATGGGTGTACACGTTGTTGGGTAAAAACTGCTGGATGGCAGGGCACAAAGAGTATTGGTGAATGGAATTAAATCCTGTTGGTGGCCGATCACAAGTGACGTTCTCCAGGACTGAGTACTAGGTTCCAGTTCTGTTTAATACCTGTATCAATGATCTGGATGAGGACATCGAGTGCACCTTTAGTAAGTTTGCTGACAACACCAAATTGGGTGAAAGTATTGATCTGCCTTAAGGTAGACAGGCTCTTCTGAGGGATCTGGAGAGGATGGGTAGATGGGACAAGGCCAATTCTGTGAGGTTCAGCAAGGCCAAATGCTAGGTCCTGCACGTGGGTCACAACCCCAAGCAGCACTGCAGGCTTGGGGAAGAATATCTGGAAAGCTGACAGAAGAGGACCAGTGGGTGTTGGTGAACTGCTGGCTGAGCATGAGCCACCAGTATGCCCAGGTGGCCAAGAAGGCTAACAGCATCCTGGCCTGTATCAGGAATAGTGTGACCAGCAGGAGTAGGGACTTGGCACTGGTGAGGCTTATGAGGAGTGGCTGAGGGGACTAGGGTTGTTTATCCTGGAAAAAAGGAGGCTAAGAGGCGACCTTCTCACTCCCTACAGCTACCTGAATGGAGGTTCTAGCGGACTGGGGATCGGTCTCTTCTCCCATGTAACAAGCGATGGGACAAGAGGAAATGGCCTGAAGTTGCACTAGGGAAGGTTTAGGTTGGATATTGGGAAAAATTTCTTTACTGTAAGGTTTGTCAAGCCTTGGAACAGGCTGCCCAAGGAAGTAGTTGAGACACCATCCCTGGAGGTGTTTAAAAGACGTGTAGATGTTACACTTAGGGACATGGTTTAGTGGTGGACTTGGCAGTGCTAGGTTAGCATTTGGACTCCATGATCTTAAAGATCTTTTACAACCTGAACCACTCTATCATTCTGTGATTCTTTGTTTATGAAAAAATAGGTAGTTTGAGCAACGATTTATTTTTCCTTAAGTATTTCTATGAAAAGATCTCCTCTAACTTCACACAATCCCCAGAAAACCATTTAGATTTTTTCATTAAAATATTTGAAAGTAATTATTTTATGTAGCTCCGTAGGGAGGGTTGAGACTGGGGGCCCACAATAGACTTTATTCTAATTCTGAATACTGCTTTTTCACTGAACATGCTCCACCCTCAGGAAGCTGTTCCACATGCCAATGAAATTGAAAGGATACTGTTTAGTCACATACTAGACTATAGTAGAGCTAAAGGTTCACATTCAGAGCCAGTGTGCTCTTCCTTCTTTTCCAAGGTAGAGGAGACTTTCCAGTGACTCTTGCTAATAAAGCTGAGCATTTCATTATATTTATTATTACAACAGAAAAGAGAAAAGTGTAATCTCACTGGATAAATGTTTGCAATAACTCAGTATTTGTGCAGTCTGATTTTTAGCAGGGCTGGGACCACAACTCAGATGTCAGCTACTTAGGCACAGAATGCTTACAAAAGTTATTATTAATGTGATCACACTAAATTTGTTTCAGACTCAACACCCCCTGCAAAATCTTGTCTTCATCATTTGGCAGATAGTCATCTAAAGTAATAAAATGTATATTTCATCTCCCTCTATAGGGTGATCTGCATGCAAAATAAGAGCTATTTCTTTTTTGCAAGTTAAAAGTTCACTTGGCTTTACTACATTTTTCAAGTTTCTACTATGGGGAGGAGAACTGTGGTTCTAGATTCTGACAAGGCTTGTTTTCTGTTAGCCCTGAAGGTGGTTATAAGTCGTTTCTTCTTCTTTGTCCTGGTTTTATTCATTAATGTGTCATAGCTAAGTAACTGAGTACTATTTTGTGCCAGACTTCTGGCTTGCACAGCGATAAGCTGTTCAGTGAACATGACAAAAATACTCAAAGGTTGTTCATGAAAGCAGAATCTTTTCTTGGGGTCTACCAGAAGGCACCCCACATGAATCCTAACAAGACTACAGAATTCACGAAAGAAGATCATCACAGCTAGTCTTTCTAAAACCATTTATTTACTTCTCAGGGCTTGTCAGTGATGTTACTCTGATATAATTTAAACAAATATCATGATCCCAGGTTCTAGAACAGCTAGCAGTGATTCTCTTTCTGTGGCATGCTGAATAGCATCACTAACAAATATGTATTTTTTTACTCCATGACAGTTTTGGATTGTCTGCCTTGTGGTGAGACTAAACTGATAAATTCATTCCTAGGAGTTGCAAAGGCTGTTTAGAAATGAGGGTTAAACCATTACATGGGTCCCATGCAGAGCGACTGTAGCAGCACACTTGTATGTGAAGCTAGGAAAGTGCATAGCTCATTCTGCCTAATTCTAACTAGAATGCAAATGCGTGGCACTGGCAAAACTACAAAGATACTGCTGTAAATGAGTTGATGACTGAATGAGCATGTTGAATTTAGCCAAACTGTAATTTAGTTGTCACAGTCCATTTCGTTTTGGGTCTAGTTTTCACTTTCAGTAAAAAGTTTTTTTCATGGACAGAAAATACTATATTTTCAACACTGTACTTGTACATTCTTGTCATTCTACAGACTAATTATTAAAAAAAATATATTTTGCACTCATCCAGAAAAATTAAAAATGCATTAACAGTGATGAATAAATAAATTGCATCATTTCCAAATTGCCTAAATACAATTCTCATATACAGAAAAAGGATCTGAAAAATACTGTAATAGTTAATGCAAATTTAGAAATCTATAAAATTTGTCAAGAGTACATTCATAAGAATTTTTTGTTATGGAGGCAAATGCTTCCTATATTTTCATTGGCATTATTGTTTGTAAGGTTTAAAACTGTTACTCAGGATTGAATGTATTGTGTTGAATCCAAGAGTTATTTTGTATTATTGAGTCCCAACATATCAAATTCATGAAATCTTGGGGATGTGAAATGAGCTGCTTTGCAGGGTTCTGCATCATATTAAATTTATGCGTACTATTCTGTTTTTCGGTATATTTTATTTATGCAGGAGAGACCCACTGTCATATTGCTATTTCTAAAACTTATCATGAAAGCCTGTATTTTCATGATTTAGACAGAAAAAATATGTAATATTTTTAAATAATAAATATTTTCATCCTTAGCAGTATTGTGTTTCTGAACAATGAAACTGTCCATTTTCATTGCCCAAAATGCAATTTAGCAGTGAATATTAAGTGGAAAGCAGATTTAGGTTTTTAGACATCAGAAAACCTGCTTCAAAAACTTGGTGCTAAAACATTTTTATAATTGAATCATGATGCATATTCTCCAGGTGTAATCTTGAGTGGTGAGTTGGGTTTATCCATCCATGGTGAGAGGGAAAATCCACATTTCTGTGATGGCCTATAGCACGGCAGAGCCACCCAGGCTGGGTGGTAAGAAGGTGCCATAACTTTACTGCTCTTAGTCTAAAGCAGTAGATTATGCTATGAGAGCTACACTAACAAAACCTGCAGATTTAAATGAACAGATCTGTGGAATGACACAGATGGTGCTGAGGACCAGGCTTGGGCTTGCTGCATTTTGTTGGTGTGTTTGTTTTTTGGAGGTGTGTGACTTGGTATCAGCCCAAATTTGGCTAGTCCCTGGGGCCTAACACTCATTAACAGTTGGAGTACATCTGGCAGTTTTGTTTCATGCGGAAGTAGTCTGTTTGTGTGCTTCGCAGTACTTTTATGCTGAGAAATTGCTGTGAAAATACACTTCTCATCAGAGTTAAACATCAAAGTAAATAAATCCAATGCCAGCCTGTGGAGAAGAGCAATGAAGATGAAGTAGGAGCTAAGGGGAATGGCATAATTCATGCACAACTTCTTTCTTTGTGCTCGAAAGGTTTGGGAGGAATTCCTGATGCTTTTGCTGGAATTGCTGCAGACTGCCAACTTGGTAACACCAAGCCTTGACTGTGCTCTTATGTGTAATGACTACATGGAGACCTACTAATCAACTGTGGAACTTGCAGTGTTGCAGCCACAAGAAAGATTTGTTGGAGAACAGTTGTTCCTATTGAGAAGTAATTCTTCCAGCCCATCATTTGTTTCAATTGTTGCTGTTTGTTTGTGTATAAGGGTTTGGGTTTTTTATGAGAAAGACAGAGAGTAATAAAAATTTTGATTCAACAGTTTTATGATAAGCCTTTTGGGACTATCTAAGCTGTAGTCATTGACTTTCCAAATAAATATTTTATTGATTATTAATGTTTCCTAGAATATCTCTAGCATTCGGCGTGTACTTTTGGTAGTTTTCACTGCACAGTCTCAAGAGAGCTACTAAGTGTGAAGTGTTAAGAAGCCTAAGCTTACCTAGAGTGTAAAGTGACAAGGTGTGACAGCAAGAAGAGTTCTGTTGTTATAAGAGCAACAAAAAAATAAACAAGGAAAATGATTTACCAACAGCAGAAGAGGATCAAGTGAGGGATCTTTTAAGAAATTTTGACCCATGCAAGTCCTTAGGATTTGACAGGGAACATCCAGGACACGAAGATTTCTGGGCTGGCTGATATCATAGTGATACCACTCTGTTGTCATTGAAGGGTTGTGGAGATCAAGAGAGATTCCCAATGACTGGAGACTAGTGATGTTGCACCTATCTTGAGCAAGGGTGAGAAGGAGCATCCAAGGAATGACAGGCTGGTTAAAGTAACTTTGGTTCCCGAGAGAATTATGGAGTGTGTCCTCTCAGAAGCTGCTTCTGCATACATGAAAGAGAATAAGGTGCTTTGGAATAGCAGCATGGATCTCCTAAGGTTTAATCATGCCTGGTGATCTGTTTGCCATCTGTAGTAAAACAACTGAATCTGTGGATGAGAGGACTTCAGCGAGCCTTTGGTACAGTCTCCCTCAGCATCCTTGCATTTAAGTTGGGATATTACAGCCTGTATGGGTGGACTGCTAGATGTGTGAGAAACTGTCCGACTCGTCAAGCTCTGAGTTTAGCAGTTAATGGTTCATACACTGCCTTGAGGCTTATTACAAGTAGATTTCATCAGGGGTTTGTCCTGGGACCTAACCCATTTAGCATCTTTATCGAAGACCTGGTGGAAATAACAAGAGCGCACTCTTATCAAGTTTGGAGATAACACAAAATTGGGAAAACCAATCAATATGCTTGGGGCAGTGTCAGCATCCAGAGGCATCTGAATAGATGGAGGAATCATCCAACAAGAACCTCAGGAACTCAACAAATGCAAAGTCCAGTACCTGGAATGGACAACCCCTGCAATGGTACAGGCCAGAGGCTCACTGACCAGGGTCTGATTGACTGGAATGTTGCTGAAAATGATCTGGGGATCCTGATGGGCAGTGGGCTGAGCATAAGCCAGCAATGAACCCTGGCAGTGGGAGAGGCCAACAACTTCCTCGGCTGTATCAGCAGACCTGTACCCAGAACATCAAAAGATACTATTATTCCTTTTTTTTCCACACTCTTCAGAGCACAGAATAATGGGGAATAACTTGTCGAGTTTTGAGCTCCCCAGTACAGAAACAATCTGTAAAGCAGACTGATATCAATGGAAGACCACCGAGGTGGTCAAGGAGAATTTTAGGGTCTAAATAAGAGGTGGCTCTGACATACCTAACAGCATCCCCCCAGAATCCCCAAAGGAGTTACTGAGAAGACAAAGCCGTGCTTTTAGTGAGATGCGTGATGGATAGACAGAGATTGTTTATACATTAAAACATGGGATGTTCTTACTGGCTAGACAGAAAAGAAAATTATATCTATCTATAATTAACCCCATGCAACCAGTGACCTGGAGATACCGTGCACTCTCCATCCCTGAGGGTTTTGAAGACTGAACTGGTCAAAGTTCTGAGCAACTTGATCTGAGTACAGTATTGACCCTGTGTTGGGCGGGAGATTGGACAGGTGCCCAACTGGGGTCCCTTCCAACCTGAATGTGTCTGTGATACTAACCCAAACAAGTCTGTACAGGTTCTGGGAACTTGCTGCCAACAATTTATATTGCCAAGACATCATTAATCTTATGTTAGCCTCAATAGTTGGAATAATTAGATATAGTCATGAGAGTTTCCAAGAGCTGGTATGGACATTCCTGAGACTAGTGACAAGAAAATAAAGTGAATTTAGGTGTCTCACAGATGTCTTGCTTCAGTCAAGTTGTCAAGTCAGTAGATTTTTCAACTAAAGAGGTGAATGACGGCTAGAAATCCAGAGATTCCTGGAATATTTTTCAAAGTGATCATTACTGAAGGAAGCTGTTGCAGCCTTAATCAATATATGACATGAGTAAATTGCTGAATAAATAATTACTCTGGACGTTCTTCAGATATCTTATGTTTGGATCAATAATTATTTTTAATAACTCCATTTGAGGTAGGTTTTTACATATGGCTTTTTAGAAAGTGTTTAATTTTAGTGTTCATTATTTTCTCTTTATAACTTATAGAGCTGATTAGTAAGAGTGTGTCGTGGTTTGACCCTGGCCGGCAGC